>NW_016157160.1:383410-456980 GCF_001687245.7 Rhagoletis zephyria | reverse complement strand
CAAAATAGTTGCATTAAAACCCCGGCCTGAGATTTCCACTTTAATATACAATTCTTAATTAATTAATTAAGTAAAACGCGTTTATAAATGTCTTCACAAACGTTTGCACATTTCACAAACAAGCAGAAATAACAATGGCTGACAGTAACACAAAATGTATGCTACCATACGTTAAAAAAAAAATACACCACAAATAAGTGCGTATAATTAGGGAGTATAAGTGTACAATACGTATGTACATATGTACATTGCTCATATTAAAAATTATAATATTAGGATCGATAGGGGTCTTACTCCTGATCATAACGGTATAATTTGTTTCGGGTGGAAATAATATTTACTGGTGTTATTGTAGTTCAAAGTACACAAATGTAGAAAACGTACATCGATAATTTGATAAATAATGAAAATTTTTAATAAAAAATCGCGCGATTTTTTATTACAAATTTTCGTCTGCCGCGCTTTTTCCATAAAAATCGCGCGATTTTTTATTAAAAATTTTCGCCTGCGGCGCGTGACTTCTCTTTATATATTGGGGGTGTTTAACCCCATACCCTCCTTTACTACTAATTCAACGCTGAGCAGGAAAATGGGTACGATAAAAACTATTCTCTTTTATTGTTATTTTCTTAGATGTGGCTGCACTCTTCTAATGTCAGTGTGAAACCATGGTTGAATCAACGGTTCTGTATTCACAATGTGCGTATACATATATAAGTGCGTGATAATTATAAAAACTTACTTAATTTACTAAAAATACATCATAAATGTAAAAAATATGTTTACATTTCATTGTGCGGTGTTTTAATGCAACTATTTTGCCGAAGTGTGTACATAAATGTAGTGTTTATTGTGCGAAATAGCGCCGAGAGGTCAGTTCAATTTACAAACTTTAACAACAAATAAATTAAAAACTATAAGCCTCCTGCGGCTAAAAGTATATATATTTGCAATCAGGAGAACTCCCCCTACCCCCCATAGCCACCTTTTTTTTGTACGCGGGGGATGCCAAACTAAAATTTTCCCAAATTAACTTCTGCAGACAACTTAGTTTCCAAGGATTTTGGCTAATTTTGAAATTTAAAAAAGTGTTATTACATTATTTGTATTTAAGGACATAGTTGTCGATAGCATCGGGGCAATTCGCGATGGGTACGCTATTACTCGTAAAATCATTGTGTGCAATCATTCCTTTTCTGACGGCATTTAGGAAGCCGTTAGTTCGCTTGTCACGTCGAACAATCATACGAAGAGTTCAAGATATGGCCAAGGATTGCGAATAAAATTGAAACATCGGATATGCAACTTTATATCATTTTCATTAGCTTTGTTATTCTTAAAAGCGTACTTACATATGTTACATTTACCCCATACGATTCGCTTTTACACCACTGTAGCTCAAATTGCTCTGCGCTGACCAACACAATCTTACCTGCAGTGAAAACCTGAACCAGTTAGAAAAAAGACTAGTTATTAAACTAGTATGTGCCTACCAGTCCGACATTTTTGAAGAACTTAAGCGTTCAGCGACATCTGCCTTTGAATTTCCAAAGCCTAAAATAAAACGCAATTAATTGCTTTTCTTACAAATATCGCCTGTGGCGTCACGTGAAGACTACTGGTTCTGGTTCTGGGATAAGATTTTTAAAGTTAGATCAATGTAAGTAGGAATAATTATTTAAATTTAAATATAAATAACAAACTTAAAAATCTAGTTGCATTACAAAAAAAAAGAAACAAATATATGGGAAGAAATACTGTTTTTTTTTTTTAATTAAAGTTAAGAATAACAAAAAAAAACCCTAAATAAAAAATATGAATAAAAGTAATATTATAAAAAAAAAAAAAAATTAAAAAATTTTCCCTGCGCCAGGGCTTGAACCTGGTACCTTAGGCATACCACGCGAGTGCTTTGATCTGTCGGTCATTGCGACTGTTGGAGCGCCGCGAGCAAAAAGTTATACTAATGCTTTTCATGGGAGATGAATTGGCAGACTATCTCATCAACTGGTATGATGCTACTAGTATTTCTACTAGTAGATGCTGATGCATAGCCTGACAATTGACATCTCGTACGACATCGCAATGTTAAAAATACCAATCGCTAACATTGAAAAAGGATAGAACGTGAACTAGTTGGGCTGAAACGCAAACTGGTAGAATTCTAGTTCACAACTAGTAGCTTTTCCTGCAGGGGAGCAGAGGTGGGCACTACCACAAACAAGCGTGAGCTAAAATTGAGAATGTGTTAGTGTGCCTGATTCAATTTTCATTCCGTCGTGTTCTCATCGCTGCGCTCTCGCTTGTATACGTACACGTGACGCTTAGGCCCTTTTAGCACCTGCTAACTCTCTGCCCATGCCTGGTAATGAGAGTCAGAGTACAATCTGTTTTATTACGCTCTTCTTCCCCCTTCATGCTGGCTCTTAATGCCCCCCTCATCATTTTCCTAAATGAGCCAAGCCGGCTCCTCAGTGCAAAAGGCTCCTGGGAGCCAATTTGCCCATCTCTGCTCTAATGCAACGAACATAATTACTATAAGCCTTACAAAATAATATGAAAAATCCCCATACACAAATATTGACGCTGATAAACTTATACATATCTGCCAAACAAAATGATATATGGTAGGCAATAATTTTCGCCTGTGGAGACGCGTCGTTAGCAAGTATTTCAGTGTTGTAAAGGTTAAAATATTTTTAATTAAGGCGTTTATACTGTTCAACTTTCACAGGAGTTTTCACCATTAGTTGAATCAAAAGTTTACATCTTTTAACTGAAAGTTGAACAATGTAAGCGCCTTTTAAATATAATGATTGTGTACGATTAGAAAATAATATCCCAAACGAAATTTTTTGAAAATTTTATTACTCCTATAAGACTTGAAAAGGAGGACATTTTGCTCAAAAGGAGGACAGAGAAGGACAAGATTTTTTAGGAGGACAAATTACGTTTGAGGAGGACAATCCTCTTCAAAGGAGGATGGTTGGTCACCTTATATTAAAGTCCATATTTGAAGCTAGTTACTCTAAAAGAAGGTATTTTGTTCCTGGAATAACGATTTTGTTGTTCGCACGGTGTGAATAACAATGTTTTACCGCCGGAATTTCCAAATATCTTCGGTCGAAATGAGCGAAAAATCTGCCAACCTAATGCTCAAAGAATGTTTCTCATTCTTGATATTCATTTTTCCTATAGTGAAAAGATTTTATTTGTTTTCCAAAGCTGTATGCTTTTTACTTTAAACCAAAGATCCTTTTTGCCAAGGGCAGGTTTGCCATGGAAGCCGAATGACCCTCCAAGTTGTGGTGGGCATCTGGATCGACTATATTGGAGTTTCGTTCATCATTGAAAATTGCGTTTTTCAATTCTTCCTTCAAAATTTGTAATTTTTGTAAAATGCTAAAAACGCATTTTCGTTCCATAGAGCAGTGCTGCCGTTTTCCATTTTTTTTGGGTAGCAAAAACCATGATTTTTGGTGTGTATTTTGACATTTTGAGGAGTACGCCCCAAATGTTGATAAAACCCTTAAACTTGACTTATTACATTCATTACGTCGCGATATGTTGTCACTAATATGAAAACACGTTTATTTTAATATAAATAGCTTTCCTATTTCATTTTTATTACCAGAATAACAATTTTTTATTAACAAATGTTAATATATAGATACTGGTATTAAATTACATTCATATTCGTACATATTTCATTAATTTAAAAATAAATTATGTAATTAGTTTCATACAAAAACTTTATACCATATGACTAGCAATGGTAGGTACACATTTTTCTTTTATATACATTAAGTGAGTATAATACACTAACGTTTCTATATCTAAGACAAAAGTGTTGAAAAAGCTATCCATTAGATTGATCAAAAATTACATGGCATATTTAAAGTTCAATATAAATGATGTACTAAATATGACTAAAAACGTCTAAGCATTCTTTTTATATTTAGCTAGTAGCTCCTTAGATGGTTCCCACTTTTCCGCAAAATTTCTTCGTAACAATTCTTTAGAGGTCAGGATAGAGTGAACAGTGGCATGCAGTTATGCATTTCTTTTTTGTCTTTAATCAAATTTACCCGAAACTTTCAATTCACAACAAGCTATTACTTTACAAGCAAGTGTTGAAGCCGGTTTGGGCTTACGGCATTCAACTGTGGGGTTGTGCAAGCGAATCTTGCATAAACATCATGCAGAGGTTTCAAAATAAGGTACTACGAGGTATAGTTAATGCTCCGTTCTACGTGAGGAATTCGGACCTGCATCGCGATCTTGGTATGTCCACTGTCGCTGACGTGGTTAAGCAATCTGCCAGAGCTCATCAACAGCGGTTGATATCACATGTCAACTCGAGTGTTTCCAACCTACTCTTGGTTTCAACATCCCGNTAAAAAAAAAAAAAAAAAAAAAAAAAAAAAATCAAATTTACCCCGGAAAATTTTCTTTCAGCAGTGGCACTGCTGTGGGGAAAAGAGAGTAGGCTTCCAACAAAATGTTTAAGATTAGGAAACATATTTTCATTTAAAGAATTTTTTTTTTTGAAAACATCTCCCCAAAATTTTTCTAAATCAGTTACATCTGAAAATCTTTCTAAATTTTTTAATGTTCTCCATTCTTCTTCTAAGCTTTCGATATTTTCTTCATCAATTAAATTAGGGAAAGTTGCTACCAAGGGAACCAAACTCCGATGCAAGTTTTGAGGATTTATAATTTCCAAGTTACAAAGGCTTTTATCATTAAAATCAATGCGACATAAAATTTGACCGCATAGCTCAACGTAAGATGATTTACAAAGACATCCTAGTTCGTTTACTTCTTGTGTATTTAACGAAGTTTTATTTAAAATTAGTAAAGCTTTTGCTCCAATATGAATCCCATCTAATTCCAAAAATATATTTGGAGAATTAAAATTTTTCGTTCCCAGTATTATTTCATTACAACTATCTTCTTTTACAAAGTTTTGTAATATTGTTTTAAAATAAGCTTTAATTGATGATATTAGCGCATGAATTCTCGGTTTTTTGGATTGAAACTCTATATTAATTTTGTTTGTAATATTTAAAATATATGCAAGAAAAGAATAATAGATTTTGTTTTTCTCTGTCATCATAACTGATATAGCGTGAGCTAAATCCGCATTTTCCTCGAGTTCATACAATAAAAAAAAGTGCTGCAGTGGAACCCACTGCTCCAGTATTCTCGATACAACATTTTCAAGCGAAAGCCATCGAGTGGAACACAATTTAAGAATCTTGTGAGGTTTCGTTGAAAAGTATTCCTGAAATTCTTTGTATTCAACACGCCTTTTAGCACTATGAGAAAAAAATGAGTAAATATTTCTGGCGAGTACTTTTAAATTCCTTGGCAAATGTTTAGATGCGGCTGATGAGCATAAATTGAGGGAATGGCATATGCATCCCATCGTAAATAAATTAGGCTGATGCCTTTGCAAAAGGGCCTTAACCCCAGATGTTTTCCCCATCATGACCGATGCATTGTCTGCAGCGAAACCCACAAGATTTTCCAATGGAATGCGTAGTTTATTTAAAAAGGTAGTAATAGCTAAGTACACTGACTGGCTATCTGATTTTTCTAACGAGAGTAATGCCAAAAATCTATCTTGAACACAATTGTTAAGAAAATTGAAATACCGAGCAATTAAAACCAAACATTTTGATACGCAAACATCTGTTGTTTCATCTATAATGAGGGAAAACTTTTGAGATTTTAAAATATTTGCAACTTGTTCTTCGCCTTCTTCGCAAAGCAAAGTATTTACTAGATACGTTGCTTTGGTTTTTCCACATTTTATCTGCTTTACGACTTCTGAGTCCGAGACGACTGCTTTTATTAGCTCTATTAATGGTGTAACCAAAATGAATGGAAGATTATGTTGCAGTAAAAACATTATTATTCTTAATTCGGCGATTTTTACTTTCTCAACTTTTTTTTAAACTCATTTAAATTTTTTATATCTCCTATTGCAGGTTGATTTTCGAAAGCATTTTGTATATTTAAATGGGTTTTAGATTATTCATGCCTCAAAATATGAGAATAATTATTGGTCAAAAATATTTCACAGAGCTTACAAAATTGGGTTAAGGTTCGGTCGCATAACCTAGCTCTTTCCTCTATCCACTTGAATTGTGTTAGCCAAGCTGCCCTGAAGTGCTGCTGTTGTTTTTTGCTGCTACCAGGAACCTCTTCCGCGTGTCGCTTATTTTTATTTAAATTTGAAGTTTCAGGACAACACAAATCTACAAATAGACCTTTTTGGCGTAAATTAATACGTAGTTTAAACTTATTATTGAAATATTTAAATTTCGGTAGTAGCTTTACCATATTTTGGAGAAATCGGTCCTTCAGGCGTCAAAGTAAAATGTGTAGGTGGCATTAGGTTAGATCCATTGGATGGCTGGCTCCTTTTTACATAACAAAATATATTTGAACATACAGTCAGATTCGACATAAATTTATAAGTGATAGTTCAATAATATTCTGCAAGAATCGCGACAGAATTTTATTCATTGCATTTTAAAATATGAAAAGCTTTTACTTTGAGTTTCAATTACTTCACTCATTGTTTTTCACTTTCACAAAAAGTTAAGTACGTATGAAGCATAAAGAGCCCTATCAATCCTTAGCGTTTTAATAGCTAAACGGTTTATATTTTACTTATACCGAAATCATCGTTACGGGGAGCAACGAATATGGAAACAATTTTTGCAGTTGAGTTTCTGACTTTGCATATTTTAATAGAACTCACATGAAAATATTGTTTGGTTCAAGCCTTGACCGTGACGGTTGCAGCGAAGCGCGTTCCTTTTCCAAATTTTGCCAATTTTTTATATACCTTAGACAAACATATAAAAAAAAACAATAATAATCAAGTTGGTTGTTAAAATAAGTAAATAAAACTCACCTATCCATTTTTACCAAACTAAATACGCCCAAAAAGGAATTTGTGCACGCCAAATGTAAACGAATAGTAGCGCATAAAATATTTTAAACGGTACATCTTGACAGTGTTCAACACAATTTCACTGCATGTGAATTAGATGCGTTCAATGAATTATAAAATAAATAGAAAATGCCTTAACGGCGTGATTTGGCAGTGTTCAATGTGACACACTTTAAACTTAAAATGAAGAACAATTTCGGGTTATCGTGAGTTTCTTTTTCCACGAATCGGTTCACTTTTCATTTCCGTGTATTGACTACGGACGGATGAAAAAATTCCGGTCGAAACTCTCGATAAGGCTGATTATCTTAAAAAATAGTAGTAAAATCGGTCTTTGGGGAGTATGGGAGTACAGATTTCAGAATAGTAGTAAAATACTCCCATAGTAGTACTTTCGCCAGCACTGCCATAGAGTGGGCTGTGGTTTAGCGATCTATTTCTTCAACTTAAGTACCAAAACTGTGTTTATTATTTATTGTGAACTTTTACTTATGACAGAGATATTCAAATACATTTCAATTTTTACGGTAAATCATGCTATTCCTAGTAGCTAACTATTGGATATGTCATTTGCACCGCTCTTTTGGGGTAGTATAGGGCCACCAAGCTTATTATGTCTATAGTCGTCGCGATTTTTAAAGGAACATCTTATTATATTCTGCTGTCCGATTACTTCAGCAGTTATTTAGCTAGATTTCATGCCACAAAACTTCATTCCTGATATATGTCCGGAGTGTTCTTCAGATAGTTCAATATCACGGGATATTATGGGCTATGATATAACTAGGGAAAATAATAAAACGGGTTTTATTATGAAAATAGCTTCTATATATTTAAGTTTTTACCACACAGTGGTTGATGTAGTTTTCTGTTGAAAATTTATGACACTGGAGCAGGCGGTACTAAATACTTCATTTTGGGAATATAATTATTTACTATTGAATATTAACTATTGTTTGTGATAATGGTGATTAAAGTTGTAAAGGAATATCAACTTAACATATGAAAATACTGATAAACTAAAGGCTATTATAATCGCACACAGCAAACAGTTTTACTTTTCTTTAATAGAGCTAAAATGAGTAAAACCATTTTGCACATATAATTATTTTACTGGCGTATTTCTGGAGGAAATGGCTGAACTTTGCCTAGAAAAATTAGATATTTGTCAACATAAGTTTGGAACGGTCTTGGTTTGCGTTGATGATGTTCCGAAGTCCTCTATTAATCGGTTGTGATCCCCTAGTTTTGCCAGAGGATGCATACCATCCCGCTCTTGAGTTAAGCTACGAAATCATTAATGCAATACATAATAATAAGTTGTATAGTTCAAGTACTAGATATGTTTTTGCGAAAGTTAATTTCAGAAAAATTAACAAAGAACTTTCAAAGTTGTCTTGGCCAATATATAGAGATGACGTCAAGCGTAGCGTTGAACACCTTAATGATACTGTTTTAAATTTGTTTCGAAAGTATGTACCAAAACGTAATATTGTTCATGATGAACCAACACAGTTATGATTCACTAAAGAGCTTAAAAAACTGAAAAATTAAAAGTCAAATTCTTTAAATTGTATAAAAGAACAGGCTTACACAGTGATTACGTAAAGTACTCAGTTAAGCGGCATAGCTACTTCGCATTAAATAAAAATGTTATAAGTCATATTTATGTAAAAGTAAAAAGTTTAATTAACAATCCTAAATCATTTTATGGTTTCGTACATTGAAAGCGTAAAATACATGGTTTTCCGTCCGCAATGCATTATCGCAACACTGCGTCTAGCGACAGCCAACTCATTGCCAACATGTTTGCCCAGATCTTTTGATCCAATTATTTTGTAGACTTCCCTATAAATGGAGACTATCCGTACGAGCTTTGTCCAATTAACTCTGTTTATATTCCAGTGATATCTTACGATGAAGTTTTAGACTATTTAAAAACCTTAAAAGCGTTTTTTAGGCCTTGACCTGATCATACTCTGACCTGTTTCCTTAAAAACTGTGCGGAGAACATCTGCGAGCCTTAAACAGCTCTTTCAACTTGTCACTAAAAATGGCGTTTTGCCATCTGCCTGGAAGGAGTCTTTCATAATACCACTTCACAAAAACGGCAGCAGGTCTTCTATTGCAAACTATCGAGGCATAGCGAAGCTCTCCGCTATCCCCAAATTATTCGAAGCAATTATTGTTATTCAGCTGACATATTCTATGTCTTCTTCACTTTCACAATCTCAACACGGGTTTTCTAAAGGAAAATCTACTATCACTATTTCATTGGAGTTTACAACTCATGTCTCAAACGGTTTTAGAGAAAATTCTCATACCGACGTAATATAATAATAATAATAATAATAGATTGGCGCTTACACATATGTTAGTGTTTGGCCGAGCTTCTCCTCCGATTTGTGCCGTGCGCCTTGATGTTGTCACACAAAGCGGAGGGACCTACAGTTTTACGCCGACTCCGAACGGCGATTGTATTTTTATGAGAAGCTGTTTTTTCATGGCAGAAATACACTCGGAGGTTTGCCATTGCCTGCCGAGGGACGACCGCTGTTAAGAAAAAAACGTTTTTCTATATTTTTGCGATGTTGCTTTGACCAGGGTTTGAACCCAGGCATTGTGGAGTGGAAGCGCGCACTGCTTACCACTACACCACAGCGGCCGACAGTAATATACATCAGTATATATTTCAGTAAAGCTTTTGACAAAGTATGTCACTCGTTACTCATCCGTAAACTCGACCTAATCGGCTTTCAGCCCAGTCTTCTTCAATGCATCTCTCTTACCTCTCCGATAGAACACAAAGAGTTATTTTTAAAAATTGTTCTTCCAATATCATTAAAGTTTCTGCAGGAGCTCCTCAGGGAAGCCACCTTGGTCCGATTCTGATCCTGATATTCATTAATGATATTTCTTCTATAATAAAATATTAAAAAATTTTAATGTATGCGGATGATGTGAAACTTTTTAAAACATTGTCCTCTATCGATGAAAGGTCTTCGTTACAAGCGGATCTAAGCAACGTGGTTAGTTGGTGTAATGCATGATGCAATAATACAGGTGTAATCAGTTGGCAACTTCTCGCTCTAATTCCGCCATATTGACTGCCTTAGGTGAGACAGTGTTACTTCTTTAACAATTCTTTGCCTATTAATATAGTTGAATATTTTTTTATTTTTTCTCAGTATACACACTTTTTTTCTTAAAAAGGTATTTTATCTTATTTTATTTCATTTCATTACACATATGGGCGAATCCGAGAAATAGTCAACCAAAATCGCAAAAAATGCATGCAATTCGAATTCTCTCATTTTTGTGTCAAAAAAGGCATAGTACAACATATTCTTATTTCATATTTCTTTTCAGATTTATTTGAGAAATCTGATTTGCCACTCTTACTTTTTGAAACAGAGCTCTAAATAGCATTGGTTTTAATAAAACNCAAATTCCGGCGAAATGTCATCTGTTCGCTCACAAGAGAGAAATATCCAAAATAGTACGCGAACAGAAAATTTGCAGAAACTTGCAAGTTAGACGAACAGCTGATATAATTTTTGTTTACATACAAAAGTGTAAAATTTAAAACGTACGAAAAGTCATCGCAAAGTGTTATACTGACACAGTTTATTGATTAAACAAATAACTACTTATTTCTTACAAGTTTACTTAGTCGCATTTTGTAATTTTTATCTTCCAAACCATCAAATTCAATTTTGTGATTTGCGTAAATGCCAACCAGCTGTTTTTGAACAGCTGTTTTCCTGTTGGCAAATTGCTGTTGCTATTTTTACTATTTTCTCTTCAAAGTATTTTTGTAGATCGTGCTCTCCATGCATGACAATTTGCGCAAATCGGTTGACTTTGATGGTCATATCAAAATCGCTTCCTTTTTAAGTAACGTCCGAACATAAATTTCGAAGGCAAATACACCGACATTAACACAAATTCAAATTTTCATTATTTTGTTCTCATAAGTACTCCTATAAACCCTCCCTTAAACCACAAAAAATTGTTAACTTATAACGTCTTTGTCTGCAAAAAAGTTAAAAGAAACGTCCAAACAAAACGTCCGCAACGCTAGGATTTGCCCATATGCTATAAAAAAGCAATTTTTGTTTAGGAAAAAATGTGAAATTTTATATTTTCCCCCCAAATGGGGCTTAATTTCTTCCCGGTTTTCTTCTCGTTCTACTGAGCTAAGGCAGTGTCAAATCGAGCTGTCACAATTGATACCACCTTGTATTATTGCATCATGGGTGTAATGCAAGGGTGGCCATTTCATAGGCCCGCGTGCCAAATTTTTCTCTTCTGCTTTCACACGTACACCAGAGAACGTTAAATACAAAGAAGCTGCAATTACGAATAGCCGTGTGAATTGTCAAAAGCTATCAAAAACGCTCTACAAGTTCACCACTCGAATCGAAAATTGAGAGCGGCAAGTTAACAGAGCTGAGCAAGAAATAACGTTTTGTGAGTTCGTATGAATGTTAAGTATTTTGGTTTGATTTTGCTATATCGATTGATTTACTAAAAAAAGATTAAAATTGGTTATATTTTTTTAGTTACATATATGATAACTCTTGTTCGAAAATATGTGCCAGTGTTGGTTTTGATAATTGTGAAAATGATGCAGGCATATGAAATTGGCAAACTCATTGATGATTTACCGTCGGCATTTGGGCCGAAAAAAAATGACTTTTACTTTTTTACCGATTTTGATCGAAAATGCTACGCTATTTTCAATGGAACAAATCCCAATTTCTAACTGCCTTAGTTTTTTCACAAACTCACTTTAAAGATGGACGCATTAAAAAAAAAATGTACTAATGCAATGTACTTGTTAACTTCAAAGTTGTTTTTGAGTTTTACTGCAATACTCGTAGATATTATTTGTAAATAATAGTTCTGGAGTCAAATGCAAATCCATTTCCCAGGCATGCGCATATGGATGCTTGTAGTACATGCAGATGCGGTCAACTAATTTCAAACTTTTTAAATTGAATATTTAGAAAATTTTCGGGTATGCAGCTTTGTAGCCCATTCAGTCAAGTACACTAAAGTGCAAGTTTCTAGTCGTTAATAATTACCGTAGATTTTTTAGATTTTTTTTTTTGTGGAGGGTGTTCGCATTTTCTGCCATATAAAACATGCAGGCCGATTTTGAACAGAAACTCCCCGGGAGTTTTCTCTCTTTTACTTTTCCTCCTATCATGTACAAAAATTCCTTGAGTAATTTTTATACTAAATGGCGGAGTTGAGCTCTCAAAAAAGTGTCAAACAGCTTTTTCGAAGTTCGAATTTAATCCTCCCAAGTTTTCGGGGAAATGCCACTCCTGGGAGTTATTTTTTGGGGGATTTCTTTCTCGGGAGAAACAAATTCCGGGAGAACAAACTCCCTGGGAGTATTAAGAATTGGCCTGATGATCAAAATTTTTTTGTATGAAAAAAAAAACAGCAACACCCCACAAAAAAAAAAAACTATCTAAAAAGTCAACGGTAATTTTTAACAACTTGAAACTTCCACTTTTTTATGCTATAATTGAATGGACTACAATACTGCATACCCGAAAATTTTTTTAGATATTCAAATTAAAAAGTTTGATGACAATTTCTTAAAGTTTGATTCGTTTTTTTTTGCGATTTGTGCAAGCTTTTAAACTTTTATTATTGTGGTTTCTGTTATAGATTGAATTATATTTTAAATGAAAATCATTAAAAATAAATAAACATAATTTGCAAACAATATCATAATGAATTTCGTTGCTAATTAGTTGATCGCATCTGAATGTATGTACGTATGTACTTAGATATGTACATATGTACCCGTTTTGGCCGAAATGTACCATTTTTGGTACATATTTTCCAGTTTGGTACACAGGTACGTAACTTTCAGAATTGGTAAATTCTTTAATCTGACAAAATGAGAAAACTATTACATACACCATATACCTACGTAAAGAGTTCAATCCTTTGTGTGAAGGCCAATGACCATATCAATCAGGGAAATCTGCTATTACGGCAACACATAGTCTAAAGCAGTGTTTGCATTATTCAACTTTGCGTTCAACAATTGCGTTCAACTCAACGCAGGGTTGCACGAAAAAAAAGTTGAATGGCTAAATGTTGGCTGGCGACCAACTTTGTTGAAAGCGATTAGTTGAAAGGCCATTCAACCAAAAGTTGAATGCAAAGTTGAACAATGCAAACACCTTTTTATGGCGAGTATTTTGATATTTTTTCATATTTTGATATTTTTAGCCATTCAACTTTTTTTTCGTGCAACCCTGCGCCGAGTTGAACGCAAATGTTGAACGCAAAGTTGAACAATGCAAACACACTTTAACTCAGGTAATTGAAAAGGCTTTCTTGACATTCAAGCAAAATCCAAGGCCATGACATGCCATGAAGATATTCCCAATGTAGTAACTACATGGAACATAAGCGTGTTGAATCCAGGACAATAATATCAGAACAAAGAGGCGTTAGGCATGAGCTCCTGGAAAAGCAATAAAGTATAAGCTCCCCATCTTCGTGGTGGGCTAAAATGAATACAACATTGCCTCTAGATTGCAGGGAGACTTTAAACTGACTAAGAAATCAATCTCCGTAATAATTATCCAAGCAAGCGAAGCATTCAGGGGTCAACTGAAAGTCTCTTCTCATAGCTTTTAACAACTAGGCTGTTAGAGGCACTGACGTTTAGGGCATTCAATGCAGTGAAAAAACCGATTATTACGTACTAACTCAATTTGCCACAGGGCGAAGACGACGTCGTTACGCCGTCGCTCTGGCGAAGTCGTTTTGGTGAACTCGAAACGACGTCGTTACGACGTCGCCCTGGTGAAGTCGTTTGGGTAAACTCGCAACGACGTCGTTACGACGTCCCTCTGGTGAAGTCGTTGAGGTGAACTCTAAACGACGTCGCCCGGGTGAAGTCGGTTGGGTGGACTCGAAACGACGTCGTTGCGACGTCGCTCTGGTGAAGTCGTTTGGGTGAAATAAAAAATGTACGAAAAAAAAACATTAATAATAATTGAAATACATATGTGGGTGTCTTAATTTTAACAAAAGTGCATTTACAATGTTTTGGAAATTAATGTGATAAAATGCAATTTATTGGCCACCTTAATTTTAAAGATCTAACATATATCTACTACATCGTGTCTACAAAAAGCCCCTTCATGCATTACGGAATTTGAGTAGTAAATAGTAGCTGATGGTATTTCATATGGGGAAAATCATGATGAAAACATTACAAGGTAAATTCATTCTCTCAATTCGTCGGCCATGATTGTTTTTCTGAAGTTTGCCAACATTTCAAAATCATATAGGATTGAAAATAAAAAAATTAAATTGTTCACAATTGTTATTGTTTGAGATTGAAAATGAGAATGTGTGTGTGAGTTTGAGTTTGGAATTTTAAAATTATCCCTGCAAACCATTTTTTCAGAGTATTCTGCATTGTAAAGAAATTTTAAAGAATTCGTTAAGATTTAATTAGATTTTTTGTCGAATTTTCTAAAATGAAATAAATTACGCACACTTCCATTCTTTTACGAAATTTCGGAAGAAAATCTGTGAAGCAACGAAAATAATGGTGCTATGTGAAGAATATCTTTCAGAATTTTTCCAGAATTTTCTTTATTTTTCGTACAGAAATTTCTTTACGAGTTCGTGTCAACCACTTCATATAATTTTCTTTGAAAATTCGTAAAAAAATCGTTACAGAAATGTGATACTCCTAACGATTTCCTTAAGATTTCGGGAACTTTGGTTTGAAGGGATATTGTTGGCAAGCGTCAGGCTGCCTCTCAATGGCTTCACCTTGTTATGTTTTTATCATGGGGAAAATTGTTCTGTACAAAGTTTGAAACCATATAGAAATATATACTTTGCTCTTTTCTAATGGTTTAAAATTTTGTATATATATATATATATATATATATGTATGTATACTGCACATTGCTTTAATTTTGAAATACATGGTCTTAAAGGTCGCGGGCTGCCGATCTAGCTCAGAAAATACGATTTTCTAGATTCATGAGTTTTTGAATGACTATTTTTGCTTGAATTTCAAAGAATCTATAAAATTTTTACCCTCGATAATTTCCACAGTTTGAAAATATGTAGTACTAACGTACAAAAAAACGATTTTCGATGGGTACCCTATGTACTCTACAAATCCGTATGTACTATTTCAAGAAATAAAAAAATTAAAGGTTAAGTTATTGGGGTACTTTATGTCGCTATCAATAAATTTTTGCAATAAGCTTATCAACCGTTATGTTAAATTACGGAGTTCTTACGATTTTTTGAGGGTTATATATTGAAAATAAGGTTGGCCTACTTTTTTCCAAAAGTTTAACACCAGAACGGGCCTCTTTGACCCACTATTTGAAAAATGGCTTATAAAAGGGGAAAATTTCTACTAATATATTAAGCGCCAATTTCTTCTAAGGAGAACAGAATGTAATGCAAAATAATAGTAATTTTTACCAAAAAGGGGGACTTTAACTCTGTGTACAAAATATTGCGGGTTTGACCACCACTTCAGAATACTAACGTAATTTTCACACCACCGTAATTTTCACGCCACGTAGTTCTTGTATGCGTCTGTGGGGCCCCAGAATAAATTAACTTACGAATGTAAAAATTAGCAAAAAAAAGTGTTTGCTTTTTATTAAAATTCTGTTTAAAATATTTAAAAAAAAAACACACACACAGGAAAATCAACTAGTCTTTGTTTTATCTCCAATAATCGCAATAAGGGCGCTCCTGTTAAAATTGCTTCTGAGATATTGGTGTTAAAGTTTTGGATGTGTTATAACTAGGGAACGGATTTTATGGAAATTGCCTTTTTTCTGCTAAAGAGATAGAGTATATTCGATTAAGAATGTCCACGATTTAGCTTTCCCTGATTCCATATATACACATTTGATGTTGCCTTTTTTTCCTTTTTTAAGATATTTGCCTTTTTTGCCTTTTTTAAGATATTTACTTTTTTTTACCTTTTCTTCCTTTAAAAAAGTGATTCTAGCATTTACAATTTTTTGTTTAAGATTAAAAAATATACACATGCCCATGCGGCTTATAGAAGCGCAGGGACCTCTTGCCAAGTTGGTGTTAGTAAAATTCAAAGCCGTTTTATCAGCTAACGTAGGCTTGCAGACAATGAGGGGTATGAATAAAATTGTAAAGGGCGAGGAAAACGCCCTTATTCCTGATAATATTAACGTTTCAAATGTTACATATTTAAATTGGGCTTCACATGTATCAACTTACGTCGAGCGCACATTTAGTACATTCAAGGCTTAACTTCGCGAAAATCTAATGGAAATGCTGCCAGAAAACTTCAAAATGCATCTTGTGGTTCAATGTTACTACAACTATACAGATTAAAGTTTTATGAGTTAGAAACTCGAAAGAATAAAATAGTCAAAGATTCAAAGTAGAAATTTTACATATAATGAAACTACACCATTTCCAGTTGGAAATGAGAAAGCGTCAAATGAAATTGCGAAAGCGTCATTTGAAAATGAGAATAGTCAATTGTAAATGTGATATCGTCAATTGAAATTGAGAATAGTCAATTGTAAATGAGAAAAGGTCAATTGTAAATGAGAAAGCGTCATTTGTAATTGAGAGTAGTCAATTGTAAATGAGAAAGCGTCAAATGAAAATGCGAAATCGTCTTTTGGAATAGTCAATTGTAAATAAGAAAGCGTCATTTGTAATTGAGAATAGTCAATTGAAAATGAGAATAGTAAATTTTAAATGAGAAAGCGTCAAATGAAAATGCGTAAGCGTCATTTGGAAATGAGAAACTCGTTTTTATTCAGAAATTTAGTAGATATTATTAAAAATACATACATACATTTATATGTATATAAGTAATTCGTGAAGGTTTTTCGGAATTCGAGCGACATCGTTTTCATCCGAATATTGACCAGCTTTATTTTCCTGACTTCTTATCTATGTACATACATACTCTAATAATATGACGTAGCTTATAAACAGCAAAGATGAAGATTATAACCTTCTGAAAACTTAAAAATTCCGTTTTCAAACGCGTTTTATAGCGACATAATTGATTAAGTATTATCAGTGATAAGCGACTTTAAATCATCTATTATATATGCAGTACGCAATTAATTTACTTTTATTTCTCATTTCCAAATGACGCTTTCGCATTTTCATTTAACGCTTTCCCATTTATAATTGACTAATCTTATTTAAAATTGACTATTCTCAATTACAACTGACGCGTTCGTATTTTCATTTGACGCTTTCTCATTTACAATTGACTAATCTCATTTACAATTGACGCTTTCTCATCTACAATTGACTATTCTCATTTCCAAATGACGCTTTCGCATTTTCATTTGACGCTTTCTCATTTACAATTGACTATTCTCATTTTCAATTGACGCTTTCTCATTTAAATATGACTATTCTCATTTAAAATTGACTCTTTCGCATTTACAACTGGAAATGGTGTAGTTCATAGTTTTTCTCTTTTTACTTGTAATATAAACATTTCTAAAATAAATGTTGTTGATGTAGTATACAAAAAAGTAGTATGTATTGAAAAAAATTTTCTACTGAAACAAAAAATCGTCAGACTACCATNATTGTAAATGAGAAAGCGTCAAATGAAAATGCGAAATCGTCTTTTGGAATAGTCAATTGTAAATAAGAAAGCGTCATTTGTAATTGAGAATAGTCAATTGAAAATGAGAATAGTAAATTTTAAATGAGAAAGCGTCAAATGAAAATGCGTAAGCGTCATTTGGAAATGAGAAACTCGTTTTTATTCAGAAATTTAGTAGATATTATTAAAAATACATACATACATTTATATGTATATAAGTAATTCGTGAAGGTTTTTCGGAATTCGAGCGACATCGTTTTCATCCGAATATTGACCAGCTTTATTTTCCTGACTTCTTATCTATGTACATACATACTCTAATAATATGACGTAGCTTATAAACAGCAAAGATGAAGATTATAACCTTCTGAAAACTTAAAAATTCCGTTTTCAAACGCGTTTTATAGCGACATAATTGATTAAGTATTATCAGTGATAAGCGACTTTAAATCATCTATTATATATGCAGTACGCAATTAATTTACTTTTATTTCTCATTTCCAAATGACGCTTTCGCATTTTCATTTAACGCTTTCCCATTTATAATTGACTAATCTTATTTAAAATTGACTATTCTCAATTACAACTGACGCGTTCGTATTTTCATTTGACGCTTTCTCATTTACAATTGACTAATCTCATTTACAATTGACGCTTTCTCATCTACAATTGACTATTCTCATTTCCAAATGACGCTTTCGCATTTTCATTTGACGCTTTCTCATTTACAATTGACTATTCTCATTTTCAATTGACGCTTTCTCATTTAAATATGACTATTCTCATTTAAAATTGACTCTTTCGCATTTACAACTGGAAATGGTGTAGTTCATAGTTTTTCTCTTTTTACTTGTAATATAAACATTTCTAAAATAAATGTTGTTGATGTAGTATACAAAAAAGTAGTATGTATTGAAAAAAATTTTCTACTGAAACAAAAAATCGTCAGACTACCATTATTCGACCCTAATTTAACTGTAATAAACGCTTTCGATCGAAAAACGTGTTACCTATGTTTTTTATAAATTACGCTTTTTTTTGAAATGTTCGGTGGCCCAAATTATGCAAAAAAAACTCCTTTTAAAAATGTAATTTTCATTTCGTAGTGTTTTTATACGAGTAGTATTTAGTTCCTTCAAACGATGTATTTCAATGTGCATACATCATGAAAATTTTGTATAAAATTCCTTAGGCGCCGAACGCCGCCGCGGCCGCCGCGCCGATATTTTCGTAACTCGGCGGCAGCGCGTGAGAAATGACAAAAAACGGCGGCGGCGTGGCTCGGCGGCGTATACCTCTATTACATACTAACTTTCTTCTTATTTAGGGCTAACAAACTTTAACTTAAGAGTCCACTTTATTTCGTCTACGAAAATGACCCAATAGCTTTGGATTCAAGTGGAAATATATTTCCACGCATACATGTGTACATGCTACATTAATTGACAACGTTAAGTACATACATACACCCAATTTGCCAAACGACGCACAGTGGTTCGGATCGCAAATCTAGCTGGACGAAACTATTTAAACAAATACTCGTTGATGGATCTTTACACCACTTCTTACCTAGGGGATTTTTGGGTCGCTGATTACGAATCTGAAGTCACTTATCAAAAATTCAAAATGGCGGATCCAATATGGCGGACGAAAATAAAATAAAATCGGTAGATTTCTATGAAACTGGGTATCTGGGGGTTTTCTGGGTCGCTGATTACATATCTAAAGTCATTTACCAAAAATTCAAAATGGCGGATCCAATATGGCGGACAAAAATTTAAAAAAATCGGTAGATTTCTATGTAACTGGGTATCTGGGGGTCTTCTGGGTTGCTGATTACGAATCTAAAGTCATTTACTTAATTTACTTTATTTACTTCGGTACGAGCATTTTCATCAGATATATTTCTTTCAATTTACTAATCACATAATCACATAATCACGGACACCTTGTTGTCTTTTAGAAGTTTAAGCAACACTTCTCCAAATGTCAAACAACTCACTTCTTAAGATTTCATTTACCATAACTAAAATTTAAGATCACAGCAAGAAACACAAATAAATCTCAGAAAAAATGTTATAACAGCGCTTAAAGATTTGTATGCCTGTTGTATAATTTTTTAACTTCAGAAAGCAGAAAATTCGCGAGTTACTATTTTTTTTTAACTCTTACATAACCAAAGTTTTTATAACTCCAAGTATGTTTCTGTTTTAACACACAACCCCTTAATCAAACGGCTTAACGGCTTCACCAGGGCGACGTCGTCTTCGCCCTGTGGCAAATTGGGCATACGTGCATATTGCTGCCTAAATACTACGCACATATATACAAATGTACATATGTACAACTCACGCCTAGGGTTCGGACAATACTATCGATATTGAGTAAGTATCGATACTGAGGGTACAAAAATGAGTACATTATTTAATACTCGATACCTTATTTGGTGATTTTACTCGATACTTTGAAAAGTACTCGTAGTATCGAATACTTTTTAAAAAACACATTTTCTTTGCTTATATGGATTATTATCAATTAATTTTGTCCATCACTTAAAATAAACTGAAATTGCGTGTAGTCTGTTGCATAACATAAACCAAATAAGTTAAAGTTTAATGGCCTTATTCATCTATACGAATTATATAAAGAGAAGTCCCATTTCTTTGTAGCAGGTAATTTCGCGAACGGCTGGTCCGATTTTCATGAAATTTTGCATATAAATATCTCTCAGCAACCACCATGTTTTAGGCCAAAAAAATTTACTTTTTTCCGGTAGGTGGACCAAGGACCGATCTATTCGAAAAAATCTTATTATGGTCCGATTTGCTGAAAATTTGGTACGTAGGTAGCTTTTTTTTCGTTTCCGGGAAGTGGATCAGGGACCGATCTATTCGAAAAAATCGTATTTATGGTCCGATTTGCTTAAAGTTTGGTACGTAGGCAGCTTTTTATCTAGATTAATATATATGATTATTTTTTCGGGGAAGTGGACCAGGAACCGATCTAATCGAAGAAATCGTATTTATGGTCCGATTTGCTTAAAGTTTGGTACGTAGGCAGCTTTTTATCTAGATTAATATATATGATTATTTTTTCGGGGAAGTGGACCAGGAACCGATCTAATCGAAGAAATCGTATTTATGGTCCGATTTGCTTAAAGTTTGGTACGTAGGCAGCTTTTTATCTAGATTAATATATATGATTATTTTTTCGGGGAAGTGGACCAGGAACCGATCTAATCGAAGAAATCGTATTTATGGTTCGATTTGCTTAAAATATGGTACGTAGAAAGCTTTTTGCTTAGATTAGCTTAGATTAGATTTTTTATGAATAAGGCCATAAAACTTAACGCAAATTTAACGAAAATGCAGAATTTTTAGAAACTTTTTGGGTATGCAGTTTTGTAACCTATTCAAATTTACGTGTAGCCTACTACCGTTGACTTTTAATTCAAACTTGCACATTATTATACTAAAATTGAATAGGCTACAAAAATGCATACCCAAAAAGTGTACACAAATTTCTTAATAATTTGAAATTCGTGAAAGTATATATATATATATATAATTAAAATCAAATATTTTAAATTTCTATTGTTGTAATTTCAGGAAATAATTAGATATACGATTGAAGAATAAAATAATTTTAGTATCCCAAAAAAAACGTATTTTAATGAGTCCGATACTGAGTAGTATCGATACTTTTTCCCTGATACTTTAGAGTATCGATACCATGAGCTCGATGCCAGAATGAGTACTCAGTGTCGATACCAAAGTCTGAAATTTCGAACCCTACTCACGCCAGCATACATACACACATACATAATTACACGTATACTCAAATACAATAAAACTATTTCATTCATAAGCGCATTCGCATATTTCTCAAGGTCAAGATCATTCATTCATAAATACAACAGCAGCACATCTCCCCGCAAATTAATCACCATCAAGCGCAACTTTGTCAGTCCGACACAAAAATTCTAAAAGTGGCAACTATTTCTCTCTATCCAGTAAAATAAGTTATCTCGAATTTTGGAAATTTTTGTTAATTTTTGGCAAAACACTCTATTTCTATGTTCCATATCAATATTTCAACCATTAACTAGTTTTTTAAGATGTAATTTTAATAAACATTAAATAAAAGTGTTCGTTTTCTGCAGAAAAATACATTAATTATTTGTAATAAAATCAAAACTTCTAAAATCACAAACATATGTGGTTTTATCGGAAGTTCACAAATGTAACTTGGCAACTTAGCTCGTTTTCATATTTTTCGGTCCGAAATTGTAAAATTTTTGTCCATGACGCGCCACAATTTTTGTACAGGTGGGTCAATGTGCCTTGAACACATTTTGTACAAATACAAAAAATTATTTTATTTATTTGTTAATATTAAAAATTTCTATACTTCAAAGCGTTTATAAAAATATATTTACATATATCCACAGAGGATTTTTAATTTTTTTTTCATCCGTACGCAAATCTTCAGTACCATAAAAAGATTCAAACACATAAAAGTACAAAAAAATGGGATGTCCAATTTAGTGCTACTCCACTGTACATGTGCATATGTATGTCTGCACGTATGCGTGTAAATATGTCAACTCAAGTTCGCGTTTAACCTATTTTGGTGGACATAGTTTTTTTGGTTTGGTTCCAACTGTTAATGAAGCACAATTTTTATGCTTAATCTTCATGAAAGTTACATGTATCGTCGGGAACATGTTTACATGCAGACTTTTAAATGAATTATTATTATTCTCCATACAAAATGTACGAGTTTGGCTTTATTAAATGCAAACATATGCGAAAACCTAAATATTTCGTAAACATAGGGTTAATATTGGGCGCGCTACGTGCCAATTCGCAGAAATTGAATAATTTGTGTTGATGGGAGCGGCGAGGGGAAGACGAAAGCAGACCAATCGTACCCCTGTAGTTCTGCTGGAGTTTTGCTGATGGCTGGTGCTGGTGATTCCATACATCACCGATTGTTAGGCAATTCGCTAGCGACAGGTTATGCGACGCTCGTATTGAAAATATCACATACTAGCGATTTTTGCATTACTGGTCGTTAGGTAATGCGCTAGCGATTAATAATCGCCGCTTTTGCACCAGGTAATCGCTAGCGAAAGGACAAACCACGCGCACCGCTCGGTACGCTTCAATTACACTGCCATGTTAAATTCGTTAGGCAAAGGAATTGGTATCGCTAATATCGGGTGACCAGTACTCACTACTGGCGGGTCAGCGAAATCGTTAGTGGTACCCGGACGGGTACTAGCGACAAAATTTGCGACACCAATTCCTTCGCCTAACGAATTTAACATGGCAATGTCATTGAAGCGTACCGGGAGGGGGCGCGTGGTGTGTCCTTTAGCTAGCGATTACCTGGTGCACAAGTGACGATTACTAATCGCTAGCTCTTTGCCTAACGACCAGTAATGCTTAAAATCTCTAGTATCTGATATTTTCAATACGAGCGTCACATAACCTGTCGCTAGCGTATTGCCTAACAATCGGCGATGCATGGAATCACCAGCACCAGCCACCAGCAAAACTCCAGCAGAGCTACACCGACATTTCTACGTACATATACATGTTACATACATACATTACATATGTACATATTTACAAATGCATGTGTACATAGGTACATATTTATGCGTTTAGCTTTTTGCATGAATAGCAAATTTGATTGCAGAAATAATTTTAATGAAATTAAGTTTACTAATACATTTGTACTATATAATATTGAGTTTGTTAATTAATATCGGTATTTTGATAACAAACCATAATTTGTTAGACACACATACATACATATGTACATACACAGGCAATCAAAAGTGAGTGCCGGTGTTTTTTGTTTAATATTTACAATGTTTTTCAAGTAATTTTTTTTGTTATTATTCCTATTATTTTTTATTTTTGTTATATTCCTAGAGCATCTAGATGCATTTCTGCATCAAAAAGAAAATTTTGAAAAAATGTCGCTTACGTTATTTTGGCGGTTAGGGCTCGATATGGTTCATGCTTTTATCGAAAGCACATAAGTCAAACTTTCAAAACTTATACAGAACGTAGAAAAATTCAACAAATTTTCATTTAAGTTTTCAACTTTTTAATCAGAATTTTGGGTAGGCAGATAGATTGGTTATGTATGTAATTCTAGTGAAACAAGTGAAAGTTTTAAGCGGTTAAAATTCGCCTTAATTAATGAATTTTTTTCCGACGTATTTTACGGTTTTATGCATATAAAAGGTGTAATTAATAAATATATTGTTTTTAAATTTGTTTGCAAACGATCTTGCGCATTTTATTCTACAAGAAATTCGCGTTTATGTACATATATGGTAAAAAGCACAACAAGCCGTCCGCAATTAAAAATCATTAAAAATCGACACGATTTTTTGGCCCTCAAAAATTGCACTTGCTTTTCTACCGATCTATCATTCAAAAAATTTAGATTAAAAAGTTCAAAGTTGAGACGAAAATTTGTTGAATTTTTCTAAGTTTTGTATAAAGTTTGACTTATGTGGTTTTAATTAAAGCATGAGCCACATTTAAAAAAAAAAATAACGAACAAATTTTAACCGCGTGCAGAATTTGTTTATTTGCATATGTGCATACATATAAATGCATCTACATACATAGGTATGCATATGTATTTACAAAAATTTTTATGCGCTTGTCTTTTAGCGTGTTTATAATTTTTTTTATGAAGACTTTACTGATTGTTGACCAAAATATGGTTTACAATATCTTCGTAAATTTATATTTATTAATAATTATCGGCAATTTTGATGAAAATAATGACTTCCTTAAATGTATCCAGAGAATTTTGTCTAATAAATAAAAAAGGGATTTCGATTAAATTCAATTAAAAGGGCATTAAAGTAACTATCAAAAGTCATTTTGTTGATAGACATAAACGTGCACAAAAATAAATAACATTTCACAATTGCAAATTTATTCAAACTCTGTTAATTTGGTGCCGCTCTGCGCTCACGCCGTTAAAAAGTGGTGAACTGGAGCAATCAAATAGTCACTAATTGATAATCTCAAATTTAGTGACTTGAGATGAGACTGGCCCTGGCATTCAGTAAGCGGTCTCTAGTCAATAATAGTGAATTTTGGTGGTGAATTTGGTTTTTAAGACCATTTGGATTCAGTACGCTGTCTCACGTCTCTAGTCTCAGAAATAAGTCACTAATTTGTCAGCTGGCTAAGAGCAGGTCACAAAAATAGAAGTATGGAGGAAAAGCTTATTTCTTTCCATTTTATAAAAAAAAAACGCGAAAATGAAGCGAGGAAATTTGTTCAACAAGAATTTCATTAGGAAATAAACCAAAATGCTTTAATATCATACAAATGTATTGAAAAAAATTTAATTTTTTTGTTTTTAAAACATTAAAATCTAATTGTTAAAAAAATACTAAATAAAAAAAAAATAAAAAATCCTCTACGGCCAAGGAGGACTTGAACCCGGACCCTCTCGGCTGCCAGCCTAATGCTTTGACCACTCGGCCATTGCGACTCTTTGAGAGGCGCGGGCAAAATGCATACATAAACACTATCAGTTGATTGTCTGTGTTTGCTTTACCACACATTTTTGGTGAACTTTTTGTGACTCTTCCTTCTGAATATCCCAATCGCCACAAGTCACAAAAATAATCACTAATTGCTAATCTCAAATTTAGTGACTTGAGATGAGACTGAATTACTGAATCCCAGGGTTACAATTAGTGACTATTTTTGTGACTTGAGATGATTTGGCTAATCAGTAGGAGAGAGTCACAAAAAGTTCACCAAAAATGTGTGGTGAAAACAAACACAGACAGTCAACTGATAGCGTTTACGTATGCCTTTTGCCGCACCGACTGAAGAGTCGCAATGGCCAAGTGGTCAAATCATTAGGCTGCCAGTCGAGAGGGTTCGGGTTCGAGTACTCCTCGGGCGTAGAGGATTTTTTATTTTTTTTATGTAATATTTTTTTTATTAGTTTTATTTTTTTAATAATCTTTAGATTTCAATGTTAAAACAAAAAAATTTCTATGGATTTGTATGATATTAAAGCATTTTGGTTTATTTCCTAACGAAATTCTTATTGAACCAATTTCCTCGCTTCATATTTGCGTTTTTTTTAATAAAATGGAAAGCAATTAACTTTTTCTCCATATTTTTATTTTTGAAACCTGCTCTTAGCCAGCTGACAAATGAGTGACTTTTTTTTGAGACTAGAGACGTGAGACAGCGTACTGAATACCAAATAGTCGCAAAATCCAATTTCACCACCAAATGTCACTATTTGTGACTAGAGACCGCTTACTGAATGCCAGCGTCAGTCTCATCTCAAATCACTAACCCTGGCATTCAGTACGCTGTCTCACGTCTCTAGTCTCAAAAAGAAGTCACTAATTTGTCAGCTGGCTAAGAGCAGGTCTCAAAAAAAAAATATGAAGAAAAAGTTAATTGATTTCCATGTTATTAAAAAAAAACGCGATTATGAAGCGAGGAAATTTGTTCAATAAGAATTTCGTTAAGAAATAAACCAAAATGCTTTAACATACAAATCCTTTGAAAAAAAAAATAGTTTTTTTTAACATTAAAATCTAAAGATTATTAAAGAAATAAAACAAATAGAAAATAATAAACAAATACTAATAAAAAAAAAATAAAACATCCTCTGCCCGAGGAGTATTCGAACCCGGAACGTCTCGACTGGCAGCCTAATGCTTTGACCTCTTGGCCATTGTGACTCTTCGGGCGGCGTGGCAAAAGGCAGACGTAAACGCTATCAGTTGACTGTCTGTGTTTGTTTTCACCACAAATTTTTGGTGAACCTTTTGTGACGCTTCTACTGAATAGCCAAATCATCTCAAGTCACAAAAATAGTCACTAATTGCTAATCTCAAATTAAGTGACTTGAGATGAGACTGAATTACTGAATCCCAGGGTGAATTACTGTTAAAAATTGTAGGTTAAAAATTTAAGGTGGTGAACTTCTAGAGCATTTTATGCATGGTATGAAATACCAACGAGTAGCATCCCTGCAGTACGGGGGAGCGACTACAGGACTGATGAATCGGTAGCTACCTGGTAAACTCCGTCAATTACCGGTCAACTACTTGCAGTGTATTTCATCGATTACTTTTACAAGGCAGTGTCCTAGGCGGTAGTCACCATCGGCTCTCTCTGCACTACCGGGAGTTACTAAAGTAGTCACTTGCGTGATTTATGGGCGCCCTCTGACGTAGTTTTTCGGTATTTTGATCTGACTGGTTCGATTCTGCACTACCATGTGCACTACCACGGGTTAATAGAGTAGCTACTTACATAGGAGTCGGTGCGGTAGCGGTTCAAAAGTAGCAATTATAGTACTGCTGGAACTGGAGGGGTGTTGCAGCTTCTCTGGAAAGTGTGATTGTGTTAGTGTGCCAATTCCCTGCAGTACGGGGGAGCGACTACAGGACTGCTGAATCGGTAGCTACGTGATAAACTCCGTCAATTACCGACCGACTACTTGCAGTGTATTTCATCGATTACTTTTACAAGGCAATGCCCTAGGCGGTAGTCACCATCGGCTCTCTCTGCACTACCGGGAGTTACTAAAGTAGTCACTTGCGTGATTTATGGGCGCCCTCTGTCATAGTTTTTCGCTACCTGGTTCGACTCGGCACTACCATGTGGCACTACCACGGGTTAATAGAGTAGCTACTTATTAGTGATGTGCTGAGTCAATACTTTTAAGTATTGATCGATACTCGGTACCGATTCAAAAAGTATCCAATACTTTCGATACTCGGTACCGAAATATTTAAGTCTCTAACAAAGCGCACATAGGCCAAAAATATGGAAAACCCCAATCAGGGGAGACTCGATTATCAAAAGCCGAACATAGGGGCAAAGAGAACTTTTGATATTGTTTCAAATAAAAAATGTATATGTATATGTACATACGTATGTCGGTCCGTCGCCATAATGCAGAGGAACTGTTACTTGTCTGAAAACTTGTTGTTCTAGATGGATCGCACGATATTATCTTTGTATCTGAAAGGCTTCTTCATCTGTCAAAGCATTGTTCTCGAACCTTGGATCTACTAAGGTGCAAACTGATAAAATAATATTATACTGCTGCGACAAGTTAAATGTTTTTGGTGATAGCATATAAAATTGTACTAAAATATTATTTTTATAAACTATAAATACATAAAGCGGCGACGGTTTAATGTAAAGAATCGGTATTGGGTACCGAAAAGGAAGTATGGGTACCGAAATATTTTCGAAGTATTAGGTACCGAGTATTGGGTACCGAAAATTCAGCACATCACTACTACTTCCCTAGGAGTCGGTGCAGTAGCGGTTCGAAACTAGCGATTGACTCCAGAAGTACTGGAGGGTTAAACGGCGTTTCCACGACAACCGAATCACGTGGTCCGCTCTCTCAATTATGAACGGCGAATCAACCTGTTTACACGCCACGTTCGTGACTCATTTTGCATCTCTGCTTCTTGTTCTTTGCTTTTGTTTAATGTTTAATGTGCTGTTTATTGTGCATTTCAACGGTGGAGAAAAAATTTGCAGTGGTTAATTATCTAAATCAATAGTTTTAACGAATCTAGCTATTTTTTCAATGTTTGTGCTGGTGGGTATGTGTGTGGTCTATGTGTTTTGACAGCCGTTATCGATAAAAATTAGAGAAGACAACGATTTGTTCTTGATTTGCATGTTGATTGGATCTGAATCACCTACGAATGAAGTGATTCGCTCTCAAAATTTTGTATGGCGAATTACGTGATTCGGTTCGTAATTGGGGCGCCAATAACGAATGAGAAAGCGAATTACGAATGGGAGAGCGAATCACTTGCCGTGGAAACATCGTTTTACGTTTGAATAATTTTGCGTTCACTTTGTTACGCTCTCGTATGTATACGCATGTAATGCTTATGCTCTTTAAGCAGGCGCTCACTCTCTGCCCATGCTTGTATATGAGCAAATTTGACATCGCTATAACTGTTGCCAACTTTGTGCCTTTCGCAAGAAATTAATTGCGTTTAGGGAATTAAAACGCGAAATTTTTTTAGTTTAGCGCCTGTTTCGTTCTTTGGTGCCCTTTTCAAGGTAATTTTATAATGATTCTATGGTGACAGTGTATTTATTTTGTTCATTCATTTATTCATTCCAATGCGAAGTGGAGCCCTAGCGCTCCGCTGCTGTGTCGACATTAACAAGGAGCCCTGGAGCTCCGGTGCCGTGTTGCTTGCTGCGGGACCTTCGTAGTTTGCGGGAATTCGTCTCGCACACTCCCGAGCTGCTGCTGGTACCTTCGGTGGTGTCTGGACGGGAGTCTGGGTGCCCGGTAGAGTTGTCAGACTATCGATGGCACTATCGATAGTATCGATAGTCTCAATTTTTTTAGACTATTAATACTCACTGATAGTTTTTTCTTATACTATCAAAAATATCGATAGTTTAGTAAGACTATCGAACTATTGTTGGTAATACCTGAATTTTTTAATTTGAATTAAAAATTTTATTTTTTAGTGTGATGCCGACGTCATATTCAAATATGCACGCATTTAGGCCAAAATACATACATATGTTAATCGTAAATCCTGTTTTGTTTGTATAACTTGTGTTTGTTTTTGAACTTTCTAAAAAGAGAAGTATTTTGGCTAAGCAGTTACTTAATTTTGAATGATTATAACTTTTGCAAGATAATATTTATTTCACTATCATCCTGTGAAAACAAAGCAACCTAACTGATTTAGCGCTATCGATAGCGCTATCGATAGTTTTGTTTTTTTCGAGACTATCGTGAATATGGATAGTTTTTCTGAAAACTATCAAAACTAACGATGGTGTGACTATCGATAGTTTGACACCTCTAGTGCCCGGCTAACTCCAACAAATATATTCCCGGATATTTTTAGAAACACAACTAGTCGCTTTGAGGGTACGCGGAATAATGCGGCCCATTTTATTTTTCATTTTATCTTTAACTTAGTTGCTTACATATGTACACAGGGTTGCATTCTTAATATCGTAAATTCTTAATTCTTAATTGTACTAGATTAGCTTAAGGCGTATTCATATAAGGTGATTTATGGTTATTTTGTAGGGTTGCAAATTGTATGCTTTTATCGCATTACATCACCCTCCTTTGGAAAAAGAAGAATTTGGCAAAGTAATCAAGTTTGCCATATTCTTCTTGCCCAACATTTATACTTAGAATTGAATTGTTTTGAAGGAACGAGGGGGGGGGCGGTTCTGGACATTTTTTTTTTAGTTTCACTTTTATTTCAACATATTTTTATTAAAAAGAAAAATACTGATAAAAATAAAATTTTTCACAAAAATAGGGTTGAAATCTTGAAATTCCTGCCCGTATTTTGTTTGAAAGTCAAATATGAGTGCCATTGTGCTACTATGATAGCACGGCCGAGTAATCATAGCAGTGTTGCCACTTTGTGAGTAATTCCTCAAAACGTGAGGAAATTCGGGTGCGCTTGAGTATTTTTTGAGGCTTTTTATTTTGAGGAATTTTCCCTCGATATACTTGCAGATAACAAATGCAACCATGTTTTACACAACAGAGTTGTTAAATCGCTCTGCAAGTTTTTGAACAAAAAACTTTCCGAAATTTTATAAAGAGCGAAATACACCACACAAGCGGCTTGTCAAACATTCTTAAAACCTACTTCTCCCATCTCGCTATACAACATGCAAACATGAGTCGTTCAAGCAAAGAATTTTAGTTTTCTTCCGGTTCACAATATAAACCGGTTTGGTTTTTTTGGATTTTTCTCTCTTGCGTCCTCATTCGGTAAAAATTCCATTGCGAATGAGGCAATTTTATCATACACAACGTTTGAACAACGTCAACATGGCGGCCAGAAAAAAAATTTTGATTTTTGTTCACATTTTCCTCAAATGGCTTGTCAAACCTTCAAAAAACCCCATACACAACATAAATAGTTTTAAGCAGAGGGATATTTCGCTTGGTTTGTCAAGCCGCGTGTATGGCGTTTTTCGCTCTTAAGAACATCTGCATTTGTAGCTAAATAATTTTTTTCATTAGATCGTTATATTTTTAACTTATTTTGGACTTGCAAAATCTCGGTAGCGAATGGAGAAAACACGCATTGTTCGATCATAAGGATATTGATTGTTATTAGATCCAGAAAATTATAGGAACAAAATTTTTTAATTAAAAGATTCTTCAGGTTCATATAAGTTTCCCAAATAAAAAAATTATATCTGCTTTACTAATATAGCGCTTTTCTAATGCTTCAGTGGAACGTATATTTAGTAGTTTAAAAATGTGTAGGAATGACTTGAGGACCAGATTGAGCACTGATATAGTTGCAACAATATTATACNTTCGGGTGCGCTTGAGTATTTTTTGAGGCTTTTTATTTTGAGGAATTTTCCCTCGATATACTTGCAGATAACAAATGCAACCATGTTTTACACAACAGAGTTGTTAAATCGCTCTGCAAGTTTTTGAACAAAAAACTTTCCGAAATTTTATAAAGAGCGAAATACACCACACAAGCGGCTTGTCAAACATTCTTAAAACCTACTTCTCCCATCTCGCTATACAACATGCAAACATGAGTCGTTCAAGCAAAGAATTTTAGTTTTCTTCCGGTTCACAATATAAACCGGTTTGGTTTTTTTGGATTTTTCTCTCTTGCGTCCTCATTCGGTAAAAATTCCATTGCGAATGAGGCAATTTTATCATACACAACGTTTGAACAACGTCAACATGGCGGCCAGAAAAAAAATTTTGATTTTTGTTCACATTTTCCTCAAATGGCTTGTCAAACCTTCAAAAAACCCCATACACAACATAAATAGTTTTAAGCAGAGGGATATTTCGCTTGGTTTGTCAAGCCGCGTGTATGGCGTTTTTCGCTCTTAAGAACATCTGCATTTGTAGCTAAATAATTTTTTTCATTAGATCGTTATATTTTTAACTTATTTTGGACTTGCAAAATCTCGGTAGCGAATGGAGAAAACACGCATTGTTCGATCATAAGGATATTGATTGTTATTAGATCCAGAAAATTATAGGAACAAAATTTTTTAATTAAAAGATTCTTCAGGTTCATATAAGTTTCCCAAATAAAAAAATTATATCTGCTTTACTAATATAGCGCTTTTCTAATGCTTCAGTGGAACGTATATTTAGTAGTTTAAAAATGTGTAGGAATGACTTGAGGACCAGATTGAGCACTGATATAGTTGCAACAATATTATACAGAAACCAAGGCATAAAAAAGAACAAATGTACCAATTGAATTGGAGAATGTAATTAATTTTTATACTTAGTACCTGTAAATACTCAATACTCATATCTGTAATAAGAAAATTTTAAGTAATTTGTTCGGATTTTGAAGATTTTTCATTTGTTTTTGAGGAATTTGGTAATTTTTGTGGCAACACTGAATCATAGCCAACTTATGTACACTGAGGGAAATAATGCATAGTAAAAATGAATACTTTATATTTGATAATCGTTTAAAAATGTTCGTATTTAAAAATAATATTTTCATACAAAATTTATTACGCACTGTTCACATCTGAGTATGTGTACGCACCCCAAACATGCAGAGCGCCGCTCTGAGAGCACATACATGTTTATCCGTACAAATCGCGTGCTGTGGTGTTGATGGCTATTCAACATTTGAAAGCAAATTTATATATCTGGGTGTAGCTGAGTGCGCAAAGATGCTTGCCACAAATTGCTGATATCCGGGGATGGTCGGGTTCGAATTCCACTGCAGGCAACATGCAAATTAATTTTTTTTTTAGTTTTCGTCTTGATTATTCACTTCACGGATGCTTTTTCAATATGACCGCGGTCCTTTTAATATGCGCGTAATTGAATTGAATATTTACCAATATACAGTACTTTCGTTGACGTTTATATTAAGATCAATGACGTTTCTATTTGATTTTAATATTTTTTTCCCTCAATGTACAGTAGTCGAAAAAATTATAGCCGCACCAAATTTTGACAAGTTTTAAAATATTATTTTTGTTGTTATTTAATTTCGGTTAGTTTTTTATAGTTCGTTCTTTACCAACATCCGTATAAATACAAGCTTAAAGGAAGTGTCACACGATTGGGTATTTGTCAAAATTTTGTGTAAATTGTATCCCAATTGTTTGAACACCCAACATATTTTTCACTATCCCAATCACGAAAGTTAATTTATTGAAATTTTTCAATAGAACATCGCTGTATTCTACCAATCTTTTGACTACAAAAAAAAATGTTCCAATTTTTTTACCAGTAGCCAAACATAAAAATTTACAAATCTGTACAAATGTACCAATCGAGTGACACTGCCTTAAAAATTTATCAATTTAAAAAAAAATTCTACAAATTTTAATTAAATTCTGAGTATGCAATTTTGTAGCCCATTGAATTCTAGTAGCATAAAGTACACGTTTCAAATGGCTAAAAATGTCGATTGATTTTTTAGAATTTTTAAAAGTTCGAAATTTGTGCGAAAGTTTGTTGATTTTTTTTTAATATTGCTCAAATGTGTAGTATTGTATATTTCTCTTTATTATCTGAAAATTTGCGCTGACATGCGGCCGCTATGGTGTAGTGGTTAGCAGTGCGCGCTACCATTTCACAGGACCTGGGTCCGGTTCAACCCGACGTAAAAAATAAAAAACAAAAAAGTTTTTCCTAAAAGCGGCCGAACCTCGGCAGGCGATGGCAAGCCTCCGAAGGTATTTCTGTCATGAAAAACAGCTTCTCTTAAAAATACAATCGCGGTTCGGAGTCGGCGTAAAACTTTAGGTCCCTCCCCTTTATGTGACAACATCAAGGCGCACGCCACAAATAGAAGGAGAAGCTCGGCCAAACACCGACACATGGTCGATTCCACAGAACCGATTTGTCCTTTCTTTTAAATATTGTACATTATGGTGGTTAAACGGTCCAACAAAAAAAAAGTAATGAAATACTCCCGAAAAAACGCCTACACTGAAAATAAAATCTGCGTAAATATAACGAAAACTTGCGTACATCTTACTAAATTTTTGTCATTTTGAGCCACGAAAGTTTTCGTTGATTGTACAAAACCGTTTTTGTCCATACTACGAAAATATTAGACATCAGATCTTTAGTACATTTTACGAATGTATTCGTACTATTTACTAGGGAATTTCGTAATATTTACTAAAGAATTTCGTGCATTTTTTTTTTTTACGAAATTTTTGTAAAACACAACACTTTTATTTTGTTTTTACAGTTATTTTTAAGCGTTTTTGTTTGACAGAATGTTTTGCAAAAACGATTAACACTAATGACCAAAATTTAATGAGTGTTGTGTTATAATTTGAGCTATGTTTTCTATAGTGTAAAGAATAAAAGTAATCATACATTCTATGAAGGAAGTGCAGATATTACAAGCATAACTGTCGTAAATAATAATAAAACTTAAGTCTTTTATTTATATGCATACGAATAGGTTATATTATAAACTCAACCAAACTCTTATTAAAAGATATAAAAAATACTACTTTTGCTTTCTTAAACACTAAATACTGTTATTTGGAGGAACTTGGGAGATTCGCAGCTTCTTTGGTGTTTGAGAAAATTATAAGGCGTCTAAAAGACAAATTTTAGTGAAAAATCATACACGTTGTTGCTTTTAATTTCATTAAGTAGTGCGTCTGTTCCTGGCTTGGGCTTGCCGTTGATAGATAACCGATGAAATTGCTTATTTATGAATACCCACATTGCAGCGCAAGGCTCAGCGTAGGCGATGTTAAACACATTGTTTGCTTAAAAGCATATATCCACAGCTTTAATATTATTAATTTTGTGTTGTATTTTTATCCAGAAAATCCCTTTTTAAAACGTTTAAAATTATATTATACGTCTCACAGCAGCCAACCAATAATTTCACAATGACACGCGGTACATAAAAATATGATGAAATATAAAACTTCCAGTAATTTAGTATATTGTACGAAAATATTCGTATGTTGTACGAATTTAAAAAACATGTTTCTGCATTAGTAAACTAAATACTATGTACGAAAATATTTTGTAGATTGTACGAATACAGAATTGTAGATTTCGTAAATTTTAGAACCATACGGAAATATTACGAATGCCTTCCTACACTATACAAAATTATTCGTACAGAGATTTGTTCTGTAATTTACGCATGTGTTTCGTAAAATTAACGTAAGATTTCGAATATTGTACTAAAAATGCCTTACGAAAGTCCCTACGTTATAATAATAATAATATCCCAACGGTTTTTACCCTCCATTCCCGCCAATCCGCACGAGGGGCGCAGTCCGCATGACGTACGGAACCAATATTTTAAATTTTTTGCGCCGAGTCACGATAGACAGGAGTTTGTTAAGTGTCGAGATCTAAAACTGTTCAGCTACAGAACTAAATTCATCAGCTGATTTTATGTATTTATGTCAATAATTCACTTATTGAGAGAGGAGAGTATCGCTTTCTTAATGCTGAAAAGCGGATCTGATATATCAAACGTGCTGGAATGAGAGTTAAAATCCTGGCATAAGCAACGGAGTGGGTCGTGCAATTCAAAATTGGTTTTACAAGCTTTCAGAAATATGGGACAAAAGTGTCTTGATACGCGTGAGGGAACATTAAAGCTTACATCAGCCAGAAGAGACGGACTTGAAATTGAGCCTGTCAGTAATTTAACCATAAAAATTATACCAAGCATTTCCCTGCGACTGGCAAGTGTAGGAAGGTTAATAAGTTTTAAGCGACTCGTATAAGGTGGAAGACTATATTGAGAATCCCATCGGAAATTTCTTAAAGCAAAAAGTAGGAATTGTTTTTGAATTGATTCTATCTTGTCTGAGTAAATTTGATACCTTGGATTCCAAACCACCGAGCCGTATTCCAGAATCGGCCTAACTAATGTTGTAAACAGGGTTTTAGTGATATAAGGGTCACTAAATTCTTTTGACCATCGTTTCACAAATGCAAGTACACCTTTAGCCTTGTTGACTGTCACATTAATGTGAAGATTAAAATTAAGCTTAGGATCCATTGTGATACCAAGGTCCACAAAATTGTATACCTGTTCCAGGTTATGGTTACCTATTATATAAGAAACTGGCAGAACAGCTCTTCGCGAGAAGCACATTACTTTACATTTCTTAAGATTTAGAGGCATAAGATTTACTTTACACCAGTAAGCCATGCTGTTTAAGTCTGATTGTAGCAAAGACCTTTCTTCAATTGAAACGTACGATTTATAAAGTTTTACATCATCTGCATACATTAAAATTTTGGAGAATTTTATATCTGTAGAAATATCGTTTATAAAAAGCAAGAACAGAATCGGGCCTAGGTGGCTACCCTGAGGGACTCCTGAAGTAACATCAATGACGTCAGAGATAGTATTTTTAAACAATACCCTTTGTGATCTATCATAGAGGTATGAAGAGATCCAACGTAGAAAATTAGGTGGAAGACCAAGAAGATCAAGTTTATAGATGAGCAACGAGTGGCACACTTTGTCAAATGCTTTACTGAAATCAGTATATATAACATCAACAGTTTTGCTCTCACTAAATGCTTTTGAGATATAGGATGTTAATTCAAGTAAATTTGTAGAAGTTGATTTGCCCTTGCAAAATCCATGTTGACTGTATGAAATGCTTGAAGTGATAGAATGCGTCAACCGATTTGTTATAATTGCTTCAAATAATTTAGGAATTGCAGAAAGCTTAGCTATGCCCCGGTAGTTCTCCACTGAAGACCTGCTACCGCTTTTATGTAAGGGGGTTATGAACGATTCCTTCCATACAGTTGGAAAAACGCCCTCTTTAAGAGACAAATTAAATAAGGCTGTTAACGGCTCATAGAGATAATCAGCACAATTTCTAAGAAAACAAGTGGGGATCTGGTCAGGACCATAACTAAAAGACTGCTTTAAGGACTTCAGGTAAACTAAAACATCATCGGGAGATATTATAGGGTTATGTATTGAGTTAATTGGACTTAGTTTAAAAGGATAGTCAAAGTATGCTTGGGAGTTAGTGGAATAATTGGATTTAAAAAACTGAGCGAACATGTTAGAAATTGTTTGATTATCACCAGAGACGGTATTTTGATACTTCATGGCGGAAGGAAACCCACGTACATTTCGCTTGGAGTTTACGAAATCATAAAATGATTTGGGGTTATATATTATACGTCGTTTGATTTTACACAAGTAATCTTTATAACACTTTTTGTTTAATTCAAAGAACTTGTGACGCAAAAGTGAGTATTTTACATAGTATGAGTGTAAGCCGGTTTTTTTGTGTAATCTAAAATAACGTGACTTTCTGTTTTTCAAGTTTCTCAGTTCTTTAGTGAACCATAACTGTGTTTGTTCTTCAGGAACACACATGCGTTTAGGCACATACTTTACAAATAATCTATGTACAGTACAATTAAAATGTGCAACGCTTTGCTCAACTTTTTCTTTGTATATAGGCCACGACAATTTAGACAATTCTTTATTCAGTTTTTTAAAGTTGGCTTTCGAAAAATCAAAGCGAATATTTGGTTCGTATGTTTGGACATCGCAATTTTGACCATCGTTTATAATTTCGTAAGATATCTCAATAGCAGGGTGGTAGACATCTTCGGGCAAAACTAGTGGGTCACATTTATTTACAGCCGACTTAGATGCATCATCAACATAAACAAGATCTAATACTTTGCCAAACTTATTGCGAAGTACATTAACTTGATTCAGGCAGAGTTCAGCCATCTCCTCTAAAAATACGTTGTTGCACGCGCTAGACGAGAAAGGTACAATATCATTGTCAATGATGTTCCATGATACATTTGGTAAATTAAAGTCACCCAACACAATCAATGAATCAGAGGGTTTAATCATTGAATTAATTGATTTCAGTAAAGATACATGTTGTGAATACACTGATAAGTCAGATCGGGGAGGAATATAGCATAGAGCTAAGTAAGTAAACCCCCTTCCAACCTGAACACGAATGCATTTGAATTCTGCAGATTCAATGTGTGGAAGACTAACTTCTTCAGATGGTATTGAAGAGTCTACGGCAAAGAGTACGCCACCGCCGACTCTGTCCTCCCGATCTTTTCTGTAGATATGATAATTATTTGAAAGAATCTCTGAATTAAAAGTGTGAGGTTTGAGCCAAGTTTCAGTCAAAGAAATTATATTATAATTGCATTCAAGGCCATTAAGATATAAATTCGTTAATTTAGTATTTATGCCTCTTACGTTTTGATAATAAATACTTAAAGCAGATTTAGTAATCAGTTTTTTGGTTCTGTATTCTGACGGGGAATATTTGCTAAATTATTATTTTTGTTGGGCCTATACTCAAATTCACGAACGAAAGCTCCGGAGGGCCAAAAAGAACTACTAAGCAGCATGTCAAAATTTTCTAAATTTACGTCTATTTTAAATGAAGAAATATTTCTTTCATATTTAAAATTAAATTTTCTGATACTTAAGTTGACAGTTTTAACTTTGGACGAGATGTAAAACTTTATATCGTCCTCGGAAGTATCCCTCGAAAATCTAGATACAAATATAGACTTCTTTGGGGGAACCACAACCAGTCTCCTAGTATCAGACTCGATTACCGGCGGACGGGGTTGAGTAACTGAGTTACTAATTGAGGGTAGAGTAAGCGTTGGAAGATTAGATGGCGGTGCCACAACTTCAACGGGGGACGGGGAAGATACTGCAGGGTCGTTATTATTAGAAGCAGACTTTGATATATGTTCTTTTGAGGAAGATAACTCCGTTGTCTGTGGACATGGAGAAGAAAGATTAATTAAGTCATTCGGAAGATTGTTCTGACGTCGAACGGTCCTTTCATTATTTACGAATGGTTCGTAAAATCTTATTTCGTTGTGAAAAATGTGTTCGTATTATGAACGAATGTTTCGTACATTGTATAAAAACCAAGACTACGGAAGTTTTTCGTAGCACTTTTACGAAATTTTATTTTCGGTGTAGTGTAGGTTGTAGCTATGGTCGAGTACAACATAAAAATAGGTTCCGTATAGCTCCTGAGCCCTCCATTTTTATTTTATTTTAAAACAACAATTATGTTCGTACTTGGTGCACTTATCTATTAACATCTCGACTATGTATTTTTCATCGTATTTTAAAAACAATGATGTATAAAAATATATTGCTAGACTTAGCTTGTGGGGAGCTTTCATCGGTTAAATTTTAATAAACCCATATTTTTCTTAATTTTTAAGCTTTGACCATCGCTGATTTCAAAAATTTCTATGAAAGTTGCCAAATATGTAGTATTTCCCTTAAAAAAAATTAATTTTGGAATAAATTGATACGACCTTGAATTTATTTGTGTGTATGTGCCGGACGTTCAGATTTTTTGAGCAGTGTGGCTAAGGAGTTCATCGACATTTACTAAAAATTTATGTATATGGCTCTCAAGTAAAAAATTTATTTTACATATAATTTTAGGAAAATGGGTGTGGCACCGCCCACTTATATGATATATGCATATCTCCAAAAACTAATCGACCAATCTCAACAAAACTCACGTGCTCCACCCACATATCGGTCAATTTCAAAAAACTCAAAGCTAGCTATATTTTAGGGGAGTAGGCTTTGCCCGATTTCAAAAATATTCAACACGGTGCTTAAGGAGCCTAACCACAATGTGCACATATATTTGGTCGAGATCGGTCAAGTAGTTTTTGAGATAAGCATATATGATTTAAGTCGGCGGTACCACGCCCATTTTCGTAAAATTTTATAAAAAACAAATTTTGTACTAATGAACGGTGGTATATATCAAAGTAGATATTGATGATTTCCCTTAGTCACACTGCTCAAAAAATCTGAAAGTCCGGTATGTCCACGCATATACATACATAAATTCAAGGCCGTATTTTTGCTTAAATTGCTTAACTTCGACACTTTTTACGCAATTTCACTAGGCGAGGTATCAATTCGAAAATAAATGTTCTTTTAGGTAAATCTATACTAATTATATAAAGAGAAGTCCCCTTTTTTGTAACAGGTAATCTCGCGAATGGCTAGTCCCATTTTCATGAAATTTTGTATATAACTAGCTTTCAGCAACCACCATGTTTAAGGTCAAAACAAATATACTTTTTTCCGGTAGGTGGACCAGGGACCAATCTATTCGAAAAAATCTTATTATGGTCCGATTTGCTTAAAATTTGGTACGTAGTTAGCTTTTTACCTAGATTAGCATATAGGATCCTTTTTTCGGGGAAATGGACCAGGGACCGATCTATTCGAAAAAATCGTATTTATAGTCCGATTTGCGTAAAATTCAGTACGTAAATAGCTTTTTGTCTGGATAAGCATATAGGATCCTTTTTCCGAGAAGTGGACCAGAGACCGATCTATTCGAAAAAATCGAATTTATAGTCCGATTTGTTATGTAGCTAGCTTTTTGCCTAGATTAGCATATAGGATCCTTTTTTCCGGGGAGTGGGCCAGGGGCCGATATATTCGAAAAGATCGTATTTATGGTCAGATTTGCTTAAAATTTTTTATGTAGGTACCTTTTTGCCTTGATTAGCATATAGATGCGTTTTTTCCGCGAAGTGGACCAGGGACCGATCTATTCGAAAAATCGTATCTATGGTCCGATTTGATTGTAATTTTGTACGTAGGTAGCTTTTTGCCTGGATAAGCTTATAGGATCCTGTTTTCCAAATTTTATGCAATTTCGAATATAAATAGCTTTGAGCAACCACCATATCAAGGGGCGAAATCGTCAATAGGCAAGTTTTTTTGTGACAATCAGAAACAACGGATACAGCCAAAATATAATACAGTATATTGTGCTTTGCTGCACATTTAAGATACCTACCTCAAAATTCGCATCAGCGGCATTATTTTTAAAATTTATAAGGAAACTGCACCGATAGATGCATTCAACATACCTGCCTTAAAAATTGTGCAACTATTATCAATTATTAAAGAAAGTATTACGTTTACGTGCACTGGCTCTAATTTTACAAGCTTTTATTTATTTTGCTCACATGGCAGAACAACGAAAACGGCTATCATTTTATGTAGCTACATCTATACATATAATAAAATTGTAACAGGTCGATGTCTGTACATTATAGATATTAAAGAAAAATTAATGTGGGGGGTCTTTATTAGAGCACCAGAAGACAAATCAACCATTTTTAGAATTTTTGTCTGTCTGTCTGTCTGTATGTTTGTTCGCGCATCACTCGAAAACGAATGCATGGCTTTGAATGCAGTTTTCACCGATGTATTGCTAGAGGTCTAACTTAAAATATAGGAAGAAAAAAATTAGAGAGTTGCCACCTGTTTGAAAATTGGAGTTTAAGTAAGTGTACAAATGTACCAATCGAGTGACACTGCCTTAAAAATTTATGCAATTTAAAAAAAATTCTACATATTATCGTTAAAGTTTGGAGTTTTTTAATTAAATTCTGAGTATGCAGTTTTGTAGCCCATTGAATTCTAGTAGCTAACAAACGAAGCATCAACTTTGTTTCTGATGCGCCTNATCGAGTGACACTGCCTTAAAAATTTATGCAATTTAAAAAAAATTCTACATATTATCGTTAAAGTTTGGAGTTTTTTAATTAAATTCTGAGTATGCAGTTTTGTAGCCCATTGAATTCTAGTAGCTAACAAACGAAGCATCAACTTTGTTTCTGATGCGCCTATTGCTCCAGCGATGCGTTTCGATAACTTTTCGGCTGCGTTTTGGAACAGTATACATTGTCAATATTTTGTAGTTCGACGTTATGGAACCTTATACTTTGTACGTATGCAAAGCAATTGAAGTTTTGGAAGTCAGCCTTCTTTCGCGTAATTTTCTACATTATAAATCGGGTCAATTTTATCTTTTTTCAAATCTTGAGGCACTGTTGCCTTTTTCCCAAATATTAATTCTTGTTACCATATATTAATGGGGCCAGAAGTCCAAGAGGGTCGAAGATTTTGGCCACTTCACTCAATACCTGACATTTGGTAGGGATAGGGTTAGCATCTGGCAGCGTTACCCGAAAAAGAAACACATCATTGACTGGTCCCCAGTAAAGCCCTAGAACCTTGGCATCAGTGTCTCCTAAACCAAGTGTGCAGCTGGATACCTCTGAACCAGATGTCGCTGAAAGCACGTCCATCTCGTTGGATTTCCACTTGCAAAGTCGAAAGTGGCCTTGTTGCAATATGGCGGTAAAGTCTCGCGCTAACGTGATCGCTTCATTTAGTGTGTCAGCGCTATCCAGCAGATCATCCATATAAAAGATACGTAAGATACTGTCCCGTGCAGCTGCAGCTCGATTAGCATCAGGAACCACGGTTTGGTTGTCAATGGAGCACTGATTCAGAACACGGGCAGCGTTATAAGGGCTGCAAGCCACACCGTAGGTGACAGTCTTCAGTCGATACGCACAGAGGGGGTCCTTGGGGCTTTTGCGCCTGAGGATCTGCTGCCAACATCGATGCCTGGAGTCCACTTCGATTTGTCGGAAAATCTTCTCGATGTCAGTCGTGACAGCTACGCGGAATTGACGAAAGCGTAAGAGGATGCCAACCAGTGGATCTTAGACTGTCGGCCCAACCAGCTGAGTGTCGTTCAAGGATAAGTCAATGCTGGTCTTTGCCGAAGCGTTGAAGACCACCCGAAATTTCGCGGTGACCGCATGGTGCGGTATAAAGTAGGCGCGAGATGGATCATCTCGCTGTAGCGTGATCTTCTCCATGTGGCCGAGCGTCTCGTACTTACGCATAAACTGAACATACTTCTGGCGCAAGTCATCATCGCTTCTCAGACGTCGCTAAAGGTTGAAAAAGTGGCCCAGCGCCTTGCCGTAGGAGTCACCGAGTGCTGGCGCATCCGGAGAAAATGGAATCTGGACTATGTATCGGACATTGCTCGGTACGGTTCGTTGGACAATCTTTTCGCAAATATCATCGGTCCTTTTGGGGCGAGGAACTTCCTCCAGTTCCCAGAAACGTTGAAGAAATTCATCGAGTCGCCCCTCCTCGGTTGTACATTCGGTCTGTGTGCCCAAGGCTGTGAGTGACGCACAGCGTGGCGATGTAGGTCCGCATATGACCCAACCGAGACGCGTATGGAGAGCACACGATTGCTGAGGCCCACCAGTGATAGTTTCACCCAGGAGAAGCATGCCCATGATGTCCGCTGCAATGAGTACATCGATGGTTCCTGGCATGTGAAAAGTCGGATCAGCCAGTGGTATTTTGTGCAAGTGTTTGTACCCGCTCATGTCAATTGGAGATGCGGGAATCGTCGAAGTTATACTAGGTAAGATGTGCGCATCAAAACGGCACTCAAACCCCGCATCGTGATATGATCACATCACCATAGTCGTTTGTCCGCGCGAAGGAGTTGCACTCTGCGAACCAATACCTTCTACCGTCAATGTGTAACGCCTTCTGTGGAGATTCAAGCGCTTAAAAATGGCTCCGTAATGAAGCTTACCTGTGAACCCATGTCAAACAAGAGACGACACGATACTTCCTCTCCGCACCCATTTACGATGAGCGCCTTGGCAGTGGCCAGTAGGACGATTCCTTCAGATTGCGCCAGGAGAGACTGGACAGCGTCCAAACGGGACATAACTTGAAGCGCAGTGGCGTTGGTTGCTGGCGATTGTTGCTCAAGTACAGACACTGGTCGCGCTACTGAGCTGGTGTTTGTAGGTAACCGCTCGGCTTGCGGAGAAGCGTTACAAAGCAAGGTGTTGTGTTTGTGCTTACAGTTGATGCGATTTCCCGAGTTGCACTCACGGGCCGAGTGACTTGGTCCCAAGCAGTTGAAGCATAACGATGCTTGGCGCACCCAGTGCAAACGTTGCTCCAGAGTCAATGTCCGAAATTGAGGGCATCTCGATATACGATGTGGCTCGGCGCATCGTGGGCAGACCAGTGCTGATCTCATGTTGGCGCCTGAAGATTTGGGCATCACCACATGTGACTGCGCTGTACGATATGTTGCGAGTGCCTGGGCGGTACGGCAGAGCTGCTCCTTAAAGTGTCATCATAGCCCTCAATCTCCTCACGGGACGGGAACTAATCGGTGTTCATCTTGGCACCGGCTGGATGCAAAGTGCGCAGTTGGCAAAAGCGTTTTCGTACATGCTACGAAAATATGAGGCATCAGATCTTTAGTACATTTTACGAAATTTACGTATTCGTACTATTTACTAAAGAATTTAGTACTATTTACTAAAGAATTTCGTGCTATTTCTTAGTTTTTTACAAAATTTTTGTAAAATGCACAGAAATAATTCGTATATTAAACGAAATTATTTTCGTAAAATCTGCGCTTGTTTCGTAGAATGTGCGATTTTGCTTTTATTCTCCACACTGTAAAAAACATATTACGAATTATAACACAACACTTTTATTTTGTTTTCATCGTTAATTTTAGGCGTTTTTGTTTAACAAAACGTTTTGCAAAAACACTTAACATTATTGATTAAAATATAATGAAAGTGTTGCGCTATAATTTTAGTCATGTTTTTTATAGTGTTAATAATAAAAGCAATCATATGTTCTACGAAAGAAGAAGAATTTTCTGACTACACTGTAGTTTAGAATTAATAAAAAAGTTATTTTACCTATAATAAAACTTAAGTCTTTTATTTATATGCATACGACTAGGTTCTATACTACATATTTTTTATGGCTTAGGCTTCATTCAATAAAGTATATTGATGCAAAGTGTTAATTTATGAGACTCAACAAAACTAAATATAATAAGATATAAAATATGAAAGAATATAAAAAATACTGGTTTTACTTTCTTAAACATTATAATATTTTTATGTAGAGGCACTTGACAGATTCGCAGCTTCATCGATGTTTGTTTCCTTGACGACTATAAATTAAAGGAAAATTATAAGGCGTCTGAAAAGCAAGTTTCAGTTTTGTTTTTTGTTTTGTTTTGTTGTATGTAACATGTACTTACTTTTAATTTCATTAAGTAGTGCTCCTGGCTTAGGCTTGCCGTTGATAGGTAACTGATGAAATTGCCTATTTATCAAGTTCCACATTGCAGTGCAAGGCGCAGTGTAGGCGATGTGAAAAACATTGTCACCGCTTAATCGATTTCTCTTTTCATTCTGATCATTTATGTATACATTTGTCTACATCTATCTCGATTCGTTTTGCCTGTTACAAACAACCGTTATGTGAACAAAGTTATAATACCCTTGTGCACAAGTGCGCTCGGGTATAAAAAATTACAAAAAGTGAAAATTAAACGAACTAAAAAATTAAAATAATGGCCGTGAGAAATATTTACAAACCGCTGAATTCTATTATGAATACGCAGTATGAAAAGTAAGTTTTCGCAACAACAAGCTTTTCATTCAAAATTTTTAGTAAGATTCTAAGTTTGCAGTTTCATAGTCCATTAAATAAAAGTGCAAGTTTCTGCAATATCCCGATGATTTTTGATATGTTTTTCTGACGGTGTCATACATTTTCATCCATTCAAGAAATCTTCCAACATAATTTACATGAAAAAAAATTATATTGTACCAAGTTTGAAATGCCGGTTTGTGTACACAGTGTTGCCGCCGCTCTAACAACTTTCTACCAAGATTAGACTAAAAAGTTACCAAATGTAAGGAAAAATAACCAAATTTTTTATTGGATTCACAATTCAGGTCATCACAAATTCTTTTATATAATACATATAGAAAAAGTTTACAAACCAAAGAAAATCATTTATTTGCATTTTGAAAAGTAAATCCTTTTAAGGCTGTATTTAATATGTAAATACATATTTTAGAAAATCAGTCTTCCCGTATTAGATGCATATGTATGGATGTTAATATCTTCGTAAACATTACCAGACTCTAAATGACGTTTTTAAATAAGTACATAGGTACACAGTTTCCAACTTCTTTGTAAGAATCAATGAAATACCTAATCAGCGTGAACAACCACATTGAATATATTTTAAGATTAAGACTAAACAACTAAAAATTGGACTTATTGAACTATATCGTCGCTCAGCGCGAAATACCCCGTTTACGCCAAACGTAGTACCGCCTATACGATGGTAAATAAATTTTACAAAAGCGCGAAAACTCGATTTTTCCAAAACTGTGGAATGGTATTTTCACTGAACCTACTAAACGCCAAGTGAAGCCAAGTCCTTCTCCACCAGATCTTTCCATCGCAGTGGGGGCCTCCCTCTTCCTCTGCTACCACCAGCGGGTTCCGAGTTGAATACTTTCAGAGCTGGAGCGTCGGTGTCCATTCGAACGACATGACCAAGCCAGCGGAGCCGCTGTATTTTAATTCGCTGCACTATGTCCATATCGTTGTAAAGCTCATACAGCTCATCGTTCCATCGTCTGCGGTACTCGCCGTCGCCAACGCGTAAAGGACCGTAAATCTTCCGCAAAATCTTTCTCTCAAACACCCCAAGAGCCGCCTCATCGGATGTTGTCATTGTCCATGCTTCTGCGCCATATACCAGCACGGGCATGATGAGTGACTTATAGAGCGTGGTTTTCGTACGTCGAGAGAGGACTTTACTCCTGAATTGCCTACCCAGTCCAAAGTAGCACTTGTGGGCAAGAGTGATTCTGCGTTGGATTTCAATGCTGACATTATTATCGGTGCTAATGCTGGTTCCCAAGTAAACGAAATTCTGAAGATGAATATTAGAAGCGTAAATATATTTAGTTATAATTACCAACCCATGGTAATAGTTCCCAATCCTTGGTAACAGTTCCCAAATATGTATTTTCAAAATTCGGGAACTAAATATGTTTAGTTGTCGAACGTAATCCGTTTTCTCAGTGTACGTGATTTACGAATTTTATGTGCTATTTAGCGGTATAAAAACTGCAAAAGGGCTCAAAATGAAAATAAAACTACTATGAGTTTTATGTAAACATCGAATTTAAAAGCAATCTATGTTTTCATTAGTTAAATGTGCTTTATATGCATATACAAATAGACATATTGCACAAAAACGTATACTTCTATTTTACACGTAGGCAAAAATTTTTAAAGTAAATTTACAAAGAAGCAACACGGTAACACTGCTAAGGGAGCGGTGCGAGAGAGACAACTGTCAGTTTATCGAACTTTTAATTATTGAATCATGCTTCACAACCATGTTCTTAATCGGCGAAGCGTTGAAAAACTTCTTTCTGAATTAGCGTTACTAGCTGAAAGTGTGGTCAGAATGCGTATAAATTTGTTAATCTTGTCCGCTGCACATAGTGGTATATGCCTTCAAAAGCTGACCAAAATTATTATGTGTAGTTTTGTAACTGCCTAATGCCAATTATAAATGAATAACGAATATCTTTTCGTAATAAAATGATACCTACATGGCATAATCTGTATGGTATGAAAAATTACGACTAGCCAACTAATAACTTCATTAAAAAATTTTCGAAAAATAATACAGGCCAACAAACATGGAAAAAAATTTTGTTGCGACAAATGTTAAAGCTGCTTTTGATAGAATTTTTTGTGCTGATTACGAATCCGTAAGGGTAACGTTTCCATCAGCTCCAGATTTTGGGAAAAGCGAGGTCAACGTATAAAAAATTCCGATTTTTGTAATAATTTAGAAGCTCTTGCAGTTAAACAAAAGGTGATAGAATCTTACTTCTTCTTCTTCTTATTTGGCGCTGTAAGTGATTTTGGCCGGGTTCAACAAAGCACGCCAGTCGTTTCTCTTTTGTGCCAATTGAAGCCAAGTCCTTCTCCACTTGGTCTTTCCAACATAGTGGGGGCTTCCCTCTTCCTCTGCTACCACCAGCCGGTTCCGAATTGAATACATTCAGAGCTGGAGCGTCAGAGTCCATTCGAACGACATGGCCAAACCAGCGGAGCCGCTGCATTTTAATTCGCTGCACTATGTCCATGTCGTTGTAAAGCTCATACCTAGAGCTCATCGCTCCATTGTCTGTGGTACTCGACATCGCCAGCGCGTAAACCCGTATATCTTCCGCAAAATCTTTCTCTCGAATACTCCAAGAGCCACCTCATCGGATGTTTTCATTGTCCGTGCTTCGGCGCCATATACCAACGCGGGCATGATAAGTGACTTATAGAGTGTGGTTCTCGTACGTCGAGAGAGGACTTTAATCCTGAATTGCCTACTCAGCAGGGTGTCCAGATTGTTAAAAAAAACCTGAAAAAATTGCCTTTTTTAAATAAATTTAATGAAATCGATTTAACAACTCTTTTATTTAAAAAATCTTGTTATTATATAGTTTTAAAAACCAAAAACGAATATAATACCTTCAGAGGGTAATAATAAATAACACAAATCACTTATATAACAGTGATGTACAATCAACTTTCTTTAAAAATACGCATACTTTTTAAAAATATTTGTTTCAACACATTTTGCAATAGGACTGCCCTGTGTAATTATTAAATTTATTATAACTCATATTAATTGATTGATCGCACAATCCGCTTTCGGCCGCAATCGGCGTTAAAAATAAAATAAAAACCTATAATAAGGCGAGATCAGCTATGTCCACAATTTCTTCAAAATCACATCATTTACGTTTCTGTTGTTGTCATATATTGAGCTATTCAACCTTGATAACATACTGTTTGATATTGGAAACGTTTTGCAGCAGAAACTATTAGCCTTCATATAACACTTTCTTCTAACTATTGAATTAAGGCTTTCCAACCTCATCCTATTTCGAATCTTAGTTTTGTTGAATTCATTACGGGAAAAACGCGCTCAACCAAAGCATGTGGATAGAAACATTTTATTTCCTTTGCGGTTTTCACTCCGTACGAAATTATCCAAAATTCTTCAGAATCGGATGGAATGGTTCTGAAAAAGTTATTCCATGGGAAAGGTAAAAGATTTAAATATTCAGTTTCCGCTGCTCTTCTTTCCTGCAAAGTCAAATAGTGAATTGACAGGTCCCTGAAACTCGCCCTCTTTGTATTCACACACTTTTCTGGTGACAAAATCAAAGCTTTTTAAAAGTATTTAATTGACTAGGTAATCGTTTCAAAAGTTCTTCGATTAAGGTGACTAAAAATTTTTGACAGTCTTTTAATATGCTTTTTAAGTCAAGCTTATCATGCAGTTCTTCTGTAAAATTATCGTGGAGAACTAAGTTTTGTATATTTTTAAAATTGGAAAACAATAAACTGAAGGGAAAAAATCGCCAACGGCTATTTCATAAATGTTTACGCGCACATATCCAAAAAAAAATCCCCAAATCTGGATACTCTGGAAAGGGTCTAGAGACTTCGCGGCTTTTGTTACCGATGATGTCGATGTCAGGGACGTACGCCAGCAATTGCACGCACTTGTAGAAAATTGTTCCTGAGCGGTTCAGTTCTGCAGCTCTTATTATCTTCTCCAACATCAGATTAAAAAAATCGAAAAGGAGTCATCCTTTTGAAACCCCGTTTGGCAGGAAACGGCTTGGAGAAGTCTTTCCCAATTCTGACGGAGTTGGTGGTATTGATCAACGTCATTTTACACAGCCGTATCAGTTTCGGGTGGATGGCAAATTCAGACATCTCGGCGTATAGGCAACTCCTTTTAGTGATATCGAAAGCGGCCTTGAAGTCGACAAATAGGTGGTAAGTGTCTATACTTTTCTCCCGGATCTTTTTTAAGATTTGGCGTTTTGTGAATACCTGGTCTATGGTGGATTTGACACGTCTGAAGCCACACTGATATGGCCCAATCCGCTCGTTGACGGTGGGCTTCTGTCTTTCACACAATACGCTCAATAAGACCATGTAAGCTATGCTTAGAGGGCTGATCCCGCGGTAGTTGGCGCGAATGGCGGGGTCACCTTTCTTGTGGATTGGGTAGAGCACACTTCAATTTCAGTCGTCAGGCGTGCGCCCATCTGACCATATTCTGCATAAGAGTTAATGCATGCACCTTATCAACTCCTCGCCGCCGTACTTGAATAGTTCAGCTGGCAGGCTGTCAGCTCCAGCAGATTTGCTGTTTTTCAAGTTTTCGGAGTTGTTGGCATTCAGTAGGGTGGAAAATTGTGCCCCCATAATATAAGTATGTTCTGGACATCAGTTATTTGGTTCTTACAAGAGTTCGCCCTGGCCTTAAAACCTTTCGTAAGTCACCTAAATCTCTGGTAAAATTATCGGGCGCTTCTCTTGTCGGCCAGCATTTCAAGCCCTTCGCACTCACGTATTTCGGCCTCTCTCTTATTGATGCGGCAAATACGTTCCGCTTCCCTCTTCAGCTCTCTGTAACGGTAACACATGGTTCGCGTTGCGCCCGACCGCAGCGTGGCCTTATAGACGGCATCAGTTTTCTTTGCAACTTCTTGACACTCCTCATCGTACCAGTTGTTCTTTTGCGCTCGCTGAAATCCGACTACTTCTTCAGCGGCGGTATTTTATGAACGGGAAATGTGGCTCCGCTGCTCGCATATGTCGGATTGTTGAAAAGTGCTCTCAGAGAATAGGTGTGAGAGTCGAGTAGCGAATGCATTGACCGTATTTTGTGATTGCAGCTTTTCGACGTTTAGTTTTCCTTGAATTTTTGGGCGCACATTTTTTGTGGCACAGAGGCGGGTGCGTACCTTGGCTGCGTCAAAAACACTGGAAGCGTGTCTTCCGCCTATCACAACATGATCGATTCCACCTGTTGGAGGGAAGTATGCATACAGATTTGATATAATTTAGTTTACGATAATAATGGTAAAAAATATTTTAATATCTCTGTAAATCTTATTTATTGAGGTAGCCTAATGTTGACAACATTGTTTTTCCTTGCAATTAGGGGAACGAAGGCTATTGTGGGTTCAGCGAATGTAGAAAAAATGAACTCTGTGAAGGGAAACCAATATACATATGTTTTAAAAAGACCGTGTTTGAAAAGATATATGTATGTATGTATGTAATATGCATTCCATTTTGACCCCTTACGATGAAAGGATTGCGTGCACTTTAGGATTTAAGATTTAGATTTGTTTTAATCTTCAAGCATAAGTAATATCTTTTAGTAGGTTAAAGTATATATTTCAAGAAACTAGAAATCGCATTCATTTTTAATAATTTTTTTGGCTGACAGTGTTGAGCATTTTCTCCCATATAGAGTATGCTCGCCAATTACTTTTATATGCCGGAAAATGCTTAGCAACGTCAGCAAAAAAAAAAATATTAAAATTCAACGCGATTTTCTAGCGTTTAAAAGTTTGCAGTTTAACCTACTAAAATTTAATGGGCTATAACACTGTGTACCAGAATTTTCATAATTTTTGTAAGAAGTTTGAAATGTGGATTAATATGGTGTTGGTTATGTAATGTGCTAGACTTTTATAAAAAAAATTATAACCATTAAATAAACAAAATAGAAATAACCACAACTGGTCAAAGTGTCACTAAACTTAATCAGCTGACCACAAGTGTATATATTATGACGAGGGTTTAATGCAGAGGTGGGCAGCATCGACAGAGAATTTTTGTAGTGTGCGAGAAATTGATGTCACTGTGTGCGTGCGAACAAGTCGTGCGGTTGAATGAAGCTTTCGCTGGCTTCTAAAGCAGAGTGTGTATGTATACGCGAATATGCCCGCCGGGCAGGCGCCGTCCAGGTCTGGTTTAATGTATAGAATCGGCAGTTTTCGCCATTAATAAACTTATGGAGGGTGGCGGTCGGGAACGACTTCCTGTAAAAACTTGCAAATTGTGAAGCCCCTGGAACAGACTTAGTATTTCATACTGAAGACGAATACTGCTGCTTTTGTGCTTCCTGTGCAAAGTAAGTTCTAAAAATTTGGAAAAGGGGCAAACTACCCAGTCAAGGCCGTATTTAGGGGGGTTGCTGATAACCAGAGTTAGAATTTGAAATTTGAAAAAAAAGCAAAATGACCTTTGAAATAAATAATATAAAAAAAACTTTTTAATATACAACGCTTTTATAAATGGACTAAAAAGTAGAAAATAATACTTCTCAGTCCCATAGAATTTGTTTTGATAACTTTTGATTTTGAAATTTTAGCAAAAGTCATTATAAACAATCTATGAAATTGAAAATGAAAAACGTGGAGCGCATGCAATACAAAGCATTCGATTTAATTGACAATAGTCAAACTACATAACGTAGACCTAAAATTTCTACAGCGAAAGTAGAACTTTGAAATCGATTTTAAGCGGTCGTTATTCATATACCCACATACATACATACATATATTACTTTTCATATCAATTCAAGTGTATTACATGCGCCCCACGCTTTTCATTTTCAATTTCATAGATTGTTTATAATGACTTTTGCTAAAATTTCAAAATCAAAAGTTATCAAAACAAATTCTATGGGACTGAGAAGTATTATTTTCTACTTTTTAGTCCATTTATAAAAGCGTTGTATATTAAAAAGTTTTTTTTATATTATTTATTTTCTACTTTTTAGTCCTGTCTGAATAAAATTTTGCAATAGATATTAAAATAATTCAACGATATTAATAGAAAGGTGCACACACATGCATTTACATATGTATGTACATACAAACGAGCACCAATTAATTTTATTTAAAGAAATGGCGTGTCGTCTATTTCCGGTGTAGCAAACGTAGTACATAGGGCGACATCTAGATGTCATCTACCTCTCCCTATTCACTATGCTTTTTTATAGGAGCTTTTCAAAGCTTTGCTTTATGGTGTCGGACACAAAACATTGAAAGTTTCTGGAACACAACATTGAAAGTTTCTGGAACACAACATTGCAAGTTGATAAAAGCGTTGTAAAAAGGCAAAAAATACAACATTATTTTTTAATTTTGTTATGTACATACCTTTATCTACAATGTGCATGTCCAATTAAATGTCTGGTTTCGTATGGCATTCGCAGCATACGATTGCGAATGACTCAATGGCGTCGAGCCGTTGATGAACTTTTGGCAAATAAACCTGCAGGAAATAGGTTCAATAGTAATAAGTCATTATTCTTATTAGGTCTCATCAAAAAATTCCTTGTCGTTTAAAGAATAAAGTGAATGCCGCATTATACTAGAGTCAGCTTGCCGACATATGCTACTATTCCATACAAACACCGATTCATATATAAAAAATACATAAAGTGGTCATTTTGTGCCAAGTTTGAACGTATTATTTGTTGTTATTTAATTTTGGTTATTTTTTTTATAAAAATATAGTTCATTCCTTAACAAACCCGTGTAAATCCAACTTTGTGCAACATTGAAAAAATTCAACAAACTTTCATACAAATTTCGAGCTTTATTCATGAATCAATAATGAAAGGTTTTGTAAGAAAAACTTTATCTCGCTCTAATTTTATCAATGACACTCCCACCCTACTCATAAAAACAAAAACAGTGATATTTCTTTCCCAAATTTCTTTGCAAGTTTTAAGAACATTTTTAAATTTTTAGTAGTGAAATTTTTACTTTTTAAATTTGAAGGAATATTTGTTCTTCATTCGCTGGCACCAACAAGACAAAATGGGTGAGAATCGTTGGACTACAGAAATTCAATGTAGGCTAAAGAGACGAAATTCCCTTAAATGGCGAAATGTATTTGTCGATATTCGTGGATACCTCTTGATTCTGCCAAGTCGCTGTAAAGTAAAGCATGCAATGGTTTTGGTAAATAAGCCAACGAAGGTATTAGGGTATTGTCCTCCACAACACAATCCTGGTGTCGCCGAATGAGACTTTGACGCAATATAACATTGCCAAACCGCATCCATAGGCCCAATCGTCACACAACAGCTCGGTTTAGTCAATGGCGCGATGTAATTGCACACTTAATAGGTGTCCGCACGAGGCGAATGCCCTGGAGAAACGATCTAGTGCGGAACTGGTTCGGTTCTAGTGCGTTTGGAACCATGACTAGTACGCGTTAATTCTCTTTTGCATGCTAGCGACTGGCGAATTTTACATTGCGATGTCCTAGGAAGTGTCAATTGTCCCCCGTTGCATCCCTTTGGCTCTAGTTCCGAACCAGTTCTAAATTCGACCGATAAGATCTATTTCGTTTTGCATCCCTTTTTCTATAGTTCCGAACCAGTTCCAAATTCGACAGATGAGATCTAGTTCGTTCTGCATCCCCTTTTCTTTAGTTCCAAACCAGTTCCTAATTCGACAGATGAGATCTAGTTCGATCTGCATCCATTTTTTATAGTTCCCAACCTGTTATAAATTCGTCACCTTAGATCTACATTTCTAATCAGGCTTGTCGAAACATTTCCCTTCTATATTAAATACGATCGGTTGAAGGAAGGACAATACAATCACAAATGTTTAAACGCATTTATTAAAAATTTATAAACCACATTAGTAGTAGTAGTAGTATTAAGCTTAAGTAGTAAGTAAAAAACAAAAGTGCGTTCTGCTTAAAAGTAAAAATATTAGTTCACTTTGTATTACATGTCTAAATTTAAGCATATTGGTTTTTAAGTAAATTCAGTTCTTTTTAAGCTTATATGTATATGAAGTACTTCGAAAGTTTTTGTCGTACTTAACTTAAATATGATAAATAATAAAGTTTAGGTACAGTGAAGTTTTTACAATACCGGCCACTATTTTTTAAATATTTTATTTTAATTTTTTATAAAAATATGGTTAATATCAGAGTTCCAAGCCTTATGCAAAATTAAAGAAAATTCTGCGAATTTCCATCCAAGTATTGCAATTTACACTCTTTAGAAAAAAGTTAAGTACTCAGTTATTAGCCCATTCAATTTTAGTATAACAAAGTGCAAGTTTGAGGTAGCTAGGACTTACCATTCATATTTAGCAATTTTTTTTTGTTGTTGTTTGGTAAGTCCTAGCTTCCTCACACTTGCACTTCATTATACTAAAATTGAATGAGCTAAAAAACTTTTTCTAGAGAGCGTAAATAGAAAGTGAATTATTTTAATGAAATTTTGCAGAATTTTCCAAAATTTTGCACAAGGTTTGGAACTCTGATTTTTGGGGATTTTATTGTAGAATTTACCATATTTTTATAAAAAATTACCGAAAACTAAAATCTTAAAACAATAGTTGCCCGTATTGTAAAAAATTCGTTGTAGCTAAACTTTATTGACTGACTGTATTAAAGTAGCTGTGGTGGATTGCATAAAAAATTAATTTGTCTTTTCTTAAAAAAGAGGTAGCTCTGGTGGCTTGCATTTTTAAATAAATTTATGAGAAAGTGGTAATTATTTTGACACTTTTTTTTTAAATGGCTTTTTTTCTGCAACTGCATTGCCTTTCTCAATTGTCCTTCAGGATCTTGGCCTTTGTTTATGGAATCACTAAGTATAATGATTATTAAGCAACTCAAAAACTATACCAGCGTGATTACCGACGTATCCTTTTGAGAGGTAGTCGCACCCTTATAAAAGGAATAAGACCCAAACTTTTCAGGTAAAAATTTCAGTAAAACTTTCAGTCAAAACTTTTTCTAGAGAGCATAAATAGAAAGTGAATTATTTTAATGAAATTTTGCAGAATTTTCTTAAATTTTGCACAAGGTTTAGAACTCTGATTTTTGGGGATTTTGTTGTAGAATTTACCATATTTTTATAAAAAATTACCGAAAACTAAAATATTAAAACAATAGTTGCCCGTGTTGTAAAAAATTCGTTGTACCTAAACTTTATTGACTGACTGTATCAAGGTAGCTGTGCTGGATTGCATAAAAAAAAATTAATTTGTCTTTTCTTAAAAAAATGTAGCTCTGGTGGCTTGAATTTTTAAATAAATTTAGTGAGAAAGTGGTAATTATTTTGACACTTTTTTTTTAAATGCCTCTTTTTCTGCAACTGCATTGCCTTTCTCAATTGTCCTTCAGGATCTTGGCCTTTTTTTATGGAATCACTAAGTATAATAATTATTAAGCAACTCAAAAACTATGCCAGCGTGATTACCGACGTATCCTTTTGAGAGGTAGCCGCATCCTTATAAAAAGAAAAAGACCCAAACTTTTCAGGTAAAAATTTCAGTAGGTTGCGTCTTTATGGCCTTTTCAATTTTATAAATTATCATTATTTTTAAGTGGAAGAATAAAACTGAAAATTAATCATAATCTCATCACAATATAATCACAAAATAATCATTATTTGTAATCCCAAAAATAAAAATTAAATAATAATTATTTCCGTTTGAGCGAAAAAATAAAACTCAATAATAATTCATAAAATAATGATTAAATGCTGATTTAAATTATTTTACTCATAATGATTACCTTCCCTGCTTTTAAAATTTAAAATAGAATAGTTTAGTGAAAGTACCACATTTCACTGCTTTTGGACTGGTGCGGAACTAGTTACTACGGACTGATTCGTTTTTGGCAAAACAGAACTAGCACTGAACTAGAAATCTGGTTCACTAGTTCGTGTTTTCCCTACAGGGTGTTGGCTGGCGACCAACTTTGTTGAAAGCGATTAGTTGAAAGGCCGTTCAACCAAAAGTAGAATGCAAAGTTGAACAATAAAAACGCCTTTTTATGACGAATATTTTGATATTTTTTTATATTTTGATATTTTTAGTCATTCAAATTTTTTTTCGTGCAACCCGGGGTGAGTTGAACGCAAAAGTTGCCTGAAAATCGTCTCGTGCGAAAGCCCCATTACGCCACTTCTTATTTGACGATGTAGATGACGTTCCCTATCTCAGTCGTTCAGTAGCTGCGTGTTCTTTTTATTCTTCTTGAGTTCGTCCGGCACAAATCGCCAATTGCGGCTGTGTAAGCCAGTGTTGAATATTCTCCTCAGAACATTAAAAGTGCAACATCAAAGAATTCGAATTACCATATTCGAAACAATCGAGCCAAAACCGCGAAAGAAACGTAAGTTCCAAATTTTTTTATTTGCCGTTTTTTTTAAATAAATATTGCATATTTTCCACAAACAAATAGCTTCTTCATATCCATCATCTGGCAAACAAATACAACAAAAAAAGCTGAAAGTGGACCATCCATTCTCGAGTTATGCGCCATCTGACGTACGCAAGTTTGGTATATACATAGAAATATTTATTTTTCATAACAATCGGGGGTTATATTCTATGTAAATAAGCCTGTTTAAATTAAATAATTAAATTAAATTCGTTTTTGTTTTAAATTACCACCATTCACTATTATCCACACCTTCTTATGGAATTTAGCTCCCGTTTTAGGAAGTGTGATTGAATTCTTCCCCTTTTTCTCCTGCTTCCATAAACCATCCCTGTGGGTGGGAGTGCCAAATTTTAGAAAAAAGCTACTTACAAAATCTTTAATAATTGAATCATGAGCTTTTTTAAAAATTCTGAAAAATCAATTTTTAGCCATTTGAAACTTGTACTTTTCTCTACTAGAATTCAGTGGGCTACAAAACTGCATACTCAGAATCTAATTAAAAGCTCGAAAGTTTTACGAAAATTTTTAGATTTTTTTTTTTAATTGCATAAATTTCAGATTTGTGCTCTCTTATATATAAGTATATATATTGGGCTATTGGTACAAAATAAAAAATTTTTTTTTGCAGTCAAATGATGCCACTAATATTTGACTTACCAACAGTGTGCAAACCTCTACAATACATTTGGTAGATCTACCATATATTTTTTAAAATTTAGGTTTCTACCACATCTACCACACAAGGCTTTAAATATACCACATTTTTAGACAGCACATTTGTTTACAATTTTCACATAACTCTAAAATTACAACTCAATTCTAGTAAGAAATATAAAAATCAATCAATAAATTTTTAAAAGGGTTCATCATAGATTGGGCTTTAAATATATCTGTGCCTTAACTTTTTAATGTTTCAGAAATCCGCATATTTATATTTGCTAAAGTATTATGCAACAAAAATGAGTTATTTGTTCTATGCTATATTTTAATACATACACAAAAATATAAGTTTGTTAAACGGTCGTATATTTTATCAACTAAATAAAATGAGACATTTTAAGTCTGGTAAAACACGCGGAAATAATTAAATATTAATTACATATTATGTGTATACGATATACTTACATACGTTTCGCACACCGTCTTCAAAAGAGGCACAACTAAACCAAACAATTTGGTAGATTTTTTTGCATAAATCAATTCGTAGGATTTTTCTCAAATTAATGAAACAATTTTTTGCTTCATGAGTATATTCTCTAACTAGCAAACTAATGTTATACTTTTTTTTCTATCAATTGCGTTGAATCCGTACGTTAAATTCTGACTACGGCCCTGTACCCAGTGTTGCTACTTTGTGAGTAATTCCTCAAAACGAGGATTTTTATTTTGAGGAATTTTCTATAGATATATTTGCAGATAACAAACGCAGCCATGTTTTACACAACAGATTTGTTAAATGGCTCTGCAAATTTCCAGAAGTTTTAGAAAGAGCGAAACACACTACACAAGCGGCTTGTCAAACATTCTTCAAACCTACTTTTCCCATTTCGCCATACACCATGCAAACATGACTCGTTCAAGCAAAGAGTTTTAGTTTTCTTCCGGTTCACAATGTAAAAGGGTTTGGTTTTCTTCGATTTTTCTCTTTGGCGTCCTCATTCGGTAAAAATTCCTTTGCAAATGCGGCAATTTTATCATACACAACGTAAGTGGTTTGATCAAACATCAACATAGTGGCCAGAAAATCAAAAAATTTTGATTTTTGTTCACATTTCCCTCAAACGGCTTGTCAAACCTTTAAACACCCCCATACATAATGTGACCAACCGTACTTCTTTCGGAGGTACAGTACTTCTTTTTTCGCCCTTGTACTTCGTACTTCGAAGTACAGTCAAATGTACTTCTTTGCGATATATTGTACTTCAGGAGCGAGATTCTGTAACCAGTTAGCGACAATTTTCGGATCGCTATCGCACTTTTTGACGCATGATATAAATGTTTTTTTGCGTCAAAAAGTGCGATAGCGATTCGAAAATTGTCGCTAACCGGTGTTACAGAATCTCCCCCAGATCCTGTACTCCTACGATATTCTGGACGATCGTCACATGGCCGGGGCGATAAATTCGTTCAAACCATTAAAGTCGCTGGGGACTGATGGCATCATACCTGCCCAGCTGCAAAGTGGATTCTATTTATGCGAACTTTGTGAGGACCGGGTACATCCAAAGGCTTGGAGGGTACTCAATGTTGCTTTCATCCCGAAGGCCTGAAAAGGCTCTTATGTTTCCCCTACTTAGGGATCATAGGCACATCAGTTTCTTTGTTTTTGCTAAAAACGCTAAAGAGACTGATAGACCTGTACAAAAGCAACGCGATTCCTCGTGACTGTCTTTCAAGAGCTCAATATGGTTATTTCAAAAAAAGGTCGGTGAATACCGTCCTGCACACCTTGGTAAAGTGGTCAGAGGGAGCTTTCACGCATGAAGATTATGCAGTAGGGGCCGTCTTCGATATCGAGGGGATCAGTGTTGCCAACTCGTGGGATTTCGCCCATAATTTGAGGAGCGCGTGGGATTTTCCGTATCATTATGGGATTTTTAGCTAAATACAATTTTATGGTTCTATTGTTATTTTGTTTTATTTGCTGCTAATTCCAACGTGACGGGTGGGATATTTAAACTTGTCAAATTTTAAGTAATTTCTTTTTAACACTTAATTCGGCATTTCAAACTGTTAACATCTGAATTCAAATATAAGTTAACACGAAACTAATAAAGTAGAAAACTTAGTTATATGATTTACACAGATAATTTTCGTTTTCCCCAAGAGTGACGGCTGAGGCAACGACGACACCCACCTCTCTGAGTGGATGGATTCGTTTCCCATTTTAGACAAACTTTATATTAAAATATTTCTTGCATAGCGGCTTTCTCTAATGTAGTTAGTATAATGATAAGGTCCGTTTTATGCTTTTGAGGAATTATTATATTTGAAAAAAAAACTTTTAGCTTGTGACGAGTGGGACAGTATTTTGTGACTGGTGGATCGAGTCACTATTGAAGACACATAGGATTTTTGCACTTTTTCCCATAAAAGCATGAATTTTAGATTAAAGCCGTTTAAAACTTGCATTTCATTACACTACATTTTTTGGGGCTAAACAACTGCATACCCAAAAATGTTTTAAAGATTTACACCCAAATTCATAAAAAATAAATAACATTTTGACTACTTTATATATCGAAAATTTGTATGAAAATGTCACTCTGTAAAGCTCTTTAAACCTGTTTTATTTTTTATGAATAGGGCCATTAGAATAAAAAATACTGAAATTTTTACAAAAATTTGTTGAGTTTTCCTAAATTTTATATAAAGCGTGATATGATTTCGGTCAAACCTAAAACGGTATTTTTTACAGAAAAATACCAAAAAAAATTATCTCGATAAACATTAAGAATATTTAAAAAAATCGATAGCTTTTAATATTTAATATTCATAAATGGGATAAACAGGACGTTTTTCAAAGGAGAAGGGGATTTTCGTACCTTTGGAGTTGGCAAAACTGGAGGGGATATTCAAAAATGTCACTCCAGAGGCATTAGTCAAGAATATTCATAATCTGTCGCGGCGGAGTGGGGGAGCATCTGCACACAGTGTNTGACGAGTGGGACAGTATTTTGTGACTGGTGGATCGAGTCACTATTGAAGACACATAGGATTTTTGCACTTTTTCCCATAAAAGCATGAATTTTAGATTAAAGCCGTTTAAAACTTGCATTTCATTACACTACATTTTTTGGGGCTAAACAACTGCATACCCAAAAATGTTTTAAAGATTTACACCCAAATTCATAAAAAATAAATAACATTTTGACTACTTTATATATCGAAAATTTGTATGAAAATGTCACTCTGTAAAGCTCTTTAAACCTGTTTTATTTTTTATGAATAGGGCCATTAGAATAAAAAATACTGAAATTTTTACAAAAATTTGTTGAGTTTTCCTAAATTTTATATAAAGCGTGATATGATTTCGGTCAAACCTAAAACGGTATTTTTTACAGAAAAATACCAAAAAAAATTATCTCGATAAACATTAAGAATATTTAAAAAAATCGATAGCTTTTAATATTTAATATTCATAAATGGGATAAACAGGACGTTTTTCAAAGGAGAAGGGGATTTTCGTACCTTTGGAGTTGGCAAAACTGGAGGGGATATTCAAAAATGTCACTCCAGAGGCATTAGTCAAGAATATTCATAATCTGTCGCGGCGGAGTGGGGGAGCATCTGCACACAGTGTAGAGTCAATAGGAGCACTCCACAAGGTGGTGTTCTGCTCTGGATTGCGGTTGTAAACGACCTTCTAGAGGAACTGGAAAATGTGGGCTCTCGGGTGATCGCCTATGTAGATGATGTTTTGGTTAAGGGACGATTTCTACACACTTTTTTCGATCTGGCTCAAGGTTACTTGCACCAGGTAACTAGGTGGGCAATCAACGACGGCTGTCGTGGAAGCCTAACATTGAGGAAAGGGTAGGGAAGGTGTCGGTTGCCTTGTATTGCTGTAGGGGAGCTATCGGTAGAATTAAAATTAATTCATTACTTAGCTCTAGGAAACCAGATTCAAGCCTATATTGTTTCAAGGAACCCTTGTCTGGTGGAGCTCACTAGTGATGGCTAAACTTGTAAAACAGGAATTAGCGGAGCATTTAGAACCACACCTACACCGGCACTTAACATACATATGTTGAACACCACACCTGCGGATGTTGTAGACATAATTGTCGCAACACAAACTTCTATTAGGCTAAAGGAAACCGGGTAAATTTGTGATATAAAAAAGGAAAAGAAGTCGCTTCTTTGCTACAGCAAATGTTTTTATTGACCACTTTAAAACACATTACCTCTCAAAGGCTAGTGATGGGGTTCTGACAGGCCATAGTGCAATTGGTATTCATGCGGTGAGACTAGGAATTTCAACTGATCCTTTTATATCAGCTGCCAAGAGTAAGATGAAGTGGAATCATCTCAACCCTTTCTTTTAGACTGTCCAACCTTCGCGCGCCTAAGATGGAAGCATTTTGGCTCGCACTTCTGAACAAACACTGAGCTCTCAGGGATCGAAATTAGCCGCTTTCGAAATTTCGTAGTCGGCTCGGAGTATTGACTTAACCCAACCTAAGCTGTACTTCTTTGAGCTATGAAATAGTTGGTCACATTACCCATACATAACATACATAAATAACTAAAAGGAAAGCGATATTTCCCTTCAAACACCCCCATACACAACATACATAAATAACTTTAAGGAAAGGGATATTTCGCTTGGTTTGTCAAGCCGCTTGTGTGTTGTTTTTCGCTCTTAAGCACATCTGCATTTGCTGCTAAATATTCAAAATGTTATCGATAATTTTTTTCATTCCATCGTTATATTTTCAAATTATGTATTTTGAACTTGCAAAACCTGGGTAACGAATGGAGAGAACACGCATTGTTCGATCATAAGGATATTCATATTGATTCTTCATTAGATCCAGAAAATTATAGGAAAAGGTTTCATTAGATCCAGAAAATTATAGGAAAAGGTAGGTTACAATACTCATATCTGTAATAAGAAAATGTTGAGTAATTTGTTCGGATTTAGAGGACTTTTCATTTGTTTTTGAGGAATTTGGGCTCTTATTATGAGCTGCATTCGATTTTCGATCTTCGCTGGCTATCGAAGATCGAAGATCGAAAGTGAAATTCGTATTATGAGCTATGCAAGCGTGTCGAAATTTTCGTTGAGTATCGAATTTTCTGTCGAACAGAATTTTGCTTTCGATGGTGTAGCGAAGTCTTAGAAAATTGTGAAAAATTTATGATTTTGTGTATGTTTTCTTACATTTTGGCGGCTAGACACTAATTTTAAACAATTTTTATTAATTTCATGCAGTTCTAACATCGTGAATACTAAACACAAGCTCGAAAGGCTGGTTTTACTTGTGAAAGAAAATCCCAATACTCTGTTGGCACGATCTCTGAGAACAAAATCGTAGCGCTGTTGATAGTTTTAAAATATTTTAAATAGATTTGGCTCACAAACGCCTCTTTAGATGGTCGGAACTTTTTAATGAATCTGTAGACAAATTTCTTAAATATATTTTATATCAAAATATATTCGAAAGACTAATAAACTTAAACTCTCTTAAACATTTGCTACTCCTGGCCAGTTTACTAAGCTCTCATCCTCTGACGAATCGTTGAACCAGAACTCGTTGTACTCATTTTACCAGGTTTTTATAAAATTTCTTTCTTTTTTACTTCATTTTCATTAGAACAAATTTACATAAATATGTATAAGCACACTATTTAGTTTGCTCGATTTGTAAACAAAGCTTCTCAGCGGTGAAAAATATACTATTGTGAACAACCTAAACGAGCGAAATTCACAATAGCGCTATTCTTCATCGAATGAGCGCCATAATAACAAATGAAAATTCGTTAGCTCAGCACTTTCGATCACAGTCGAAAATCAAATGCAACTCATAATAGGGGCCTTGGTAATTTTTTTGTGGCAGCAATGAAACTACCGACTCTTGGATATGATATGTGACCTGGTCTACGAAAAGGGAGCTTACGTGCGAAAACTAGTTTTCTGTGAAAAAGCTGTTAAAAGTAAGCAACTCGTTTCGTTTACTCGTTTTTACTCTTCTTTCTCTACATTTTTAGTACACTTCTAAGCAAGTTAGGATTTTCTGCTTTTCACCACGTGAAAAAGCATCTCATCTTCCATCCGAATCAACCAAAAAGTGAAAATTGATTTTTTGACACCTAAGCCCCCTTTCCGTAGACCAGGTCACATATATGTAGCTGTATTTTGATTTTTGATATTCGACCACCTGTAATTTTACTTGGACACGTTTAACCCTATTCAATTTCATTCGTACTCGGTATTATACCGTTCAGTCAACATATTAATGTGAATGTTGTATTTACATAATAACCACACCAACTAAATATATGTTAAATTTGTAGCTTAAAATATGCAACCAAATTCTGACTTGAGCTCGTCTTCTACTGAAACTGAATGGGCCACAAAACTGCGTACTTGGAAATTTTAAAAAATTCGGATCAAAAAGATAGATATGTCTATTGATTAAATTTAAAAATTTTCATTTTTTATAAATCTTCTAGAAAGCTTGAGGCTTTAACTTACATAGTTTTTGTTATAGAATTAACAAATTTTTTATACAAAATTTAAATTAAGTATTTAAGGAAAGAAAACTTGTCAATTCATTTTGCTATTATTTTTGTGAACACAACTGTACATACATACGTAATACCTTTAGTTGCTTTAAACTGATGAATTAACGCGAAAAAGACGCTTAAAAATTAGCTGATTTTTATGGCTTTGTACTGATTTTTTATCCCAACTGTACTATCATAAATATGTGGCTACTCAGTTGAAACTGAAATTTTCACCGCGGAAATAGGCAAAAAGTAGTAACAGAATGTTCGATTCGGCTTTACTATACTCACATATTGACAAGATTTCTCCATTTATCTTAATATTTTTAACCGACTTCACAAAAAGGCTTCTCCTTATCAATTCGTCGGGATATTTTTTTTTATTTATGTTACCGCATAACTTTGGACCACGTTAACCGATTTCTATAATTCTATAATAATAATAATTTTTAAAGGAAAGGTGTTACCTCGCAGGTGGCCCCATTCTAATTTGGTTTAAATCCGATCGTTGAATCATCGATAATCTTACATTATTATATGAGGATTATAGTCAGTTAGTTTTGTTTTTTGCTTAAAAATTACTTGTTTAATTTCAATTATTTGTTTAAAAGATATGGTATATTTCTTAACAAAAACCATATAAATGCAAAAATCTGAAAAGAAATCAATAACTTCGTAAAAATTGCATGCTTTTTAATTAGATTTTGTAGAAATATTTTGCCAAGAATCAACGGTAAGTCCCAGTTACTTTAAACTTGCATTTTTTAATAGTAAAATTCAATGCGGTACAAAATTGCATACTCAAAATATTTCTAAAAAATCGAATTAAAACATTCGAAACTTTTATGAAAGTTTGTTGATTTTTTTCAAATGTTCCACAAATATTCAAACTTGGATTTATATGGTTATTGTTAAATAATATACTATATTTTTATAACCAAATAATTAAAATTAAAAAATATTAAGACAAATGGTAAAATCTTGTCAATATGTGAGTGTCGCAAAGTTACGACAAGGACTATACATTCATAGTATCTATGTACATACATTAGACTGCATCAGTCCCCGTACAAAAAAAAATTGGTACTGTGTTTTCATTGGAATTATAAAATCTATTATATTTTAATATTAAAGGCGGGTTCACCGTTCGTGTCCGGACAACTTTTTATTTTCTCTCAATAATTTTTTGTCGGAGAGAGTGCTGAAGTACGGTTCACCGTTCAGTTCGGCACATTTTATTTGCCTCTAAAGTCAATAGCTGATGAACTGTCATTTGGGTGAAATTTGACGTAGTGAAAAAGTAAAATAAATAAAAAGCTGCCAAATTTGAATTACAATATGGAAAGGCATCAACAAATCCAATTATTTTGCGTGGAAGTTCAAAAATTTTGCCTATTAATTAGATTAAACCGCTTGAAGCAGAAAAGCAAAAGGTCAAGAAGCTGTGCTGTGCGTAAATTACTTTTGGACCGAGGCAAAGATGGTTTTTATTTTTCGCGCATACCAAAGATGCGTTTGAATGACGTTCAATCGTTTATAAATTTTCACCGCATGGATCCGACGACCTTCGATGAGCTCCTTCACATTTTGGGACCCAACTTGAAGAATCAACCCAATAGATTTAATGAAGAAATATCACCAGGAGAAAGATTGGCTCTTACTTTAAGGTAAACGCTTTAAGGAAATGATGTTTTTTGGAAGAAATCTCCGTCACTCATTGCTAAATTCGATTGGNAAAAAAAAAAAATAATGGCAATCATAATCATCAAGTCGTTCGGACAGATAATCAAAATCAATTTGATTCGAACAAAGAGTGTTCAGCACATTTTGGTTGCGCTCTCAGTGAGACAGAGTGGGAAAAGAACGAGTAAAATTACTAACAAAAAGTGTCCGGACACGAACGGTGAATCCGCCTTAAGATTTACGTGAGCTGGGCCGATTTGAAAATACCTCCAAAAATTGAGTTTTTTATGAATAAAAATAGTTTCTTAAAGATTTTTCTGAAAAAAATCCCCTCAAATGATTAAGCTTTAAACATTTGCATAAAAATATTTTAAAAAAATCGAACGGAATCGTAATGGTGAGAGTTTTGATGCTGTTTTTAACTTTTTTCAAAGATTTGTATACGAAAAAATTGAATAACTGATCCTAAACTCTTCTGATTTCTTCTGTGAAATCATTTAGGTGAGTAAATTAGGCGATTTAGGTAAATAAAAAATGGAACAGTTTGTAATTTTTCATAATGTTTCCTTTTTAGTGCTTGAATTTAATAATTGGAATATTGCGTTTAATAAAAAGTAATGCTGCTGCCTTTTGGGTTACAGCCTGTTTCATAAGGGTCGTATATCAAACCTGCGCCACTAAATAGCTATTCGCTCGAGGCGAAGAACTTGAAACTTGACAAAATTGTAAATTCTTTTCGATTGACGCTGCACCAGTTGAGAGGACTTTCAGTTATATTAATTTTTTTTTATTGCGGTGCAATAGTTACTTTTTGAGAATTGCATCGAGGCTGCAAATGTCGGATGTACCCTCCCGACTTTGATCTTCATAACTAGCATCATGGCAATATCTTTGTTTAAACACCATTGTTTTCCAAAAATTTTTTCATTCTCATTCTTTTGGTTGTTTAGAATTTCTAACGTCATCAGCGTTTTTCAATTTTAATTTTTGGAATTCACTTAATCCTTTCTTCTATGTCTGGTTTCTAAGAAAATTCTGTTTTGAAAGTCGTGGCTGCCAGCCGAATTGGTTTAAAATCTTGTTATATTGGTAAAAAGGCACCCCGTTTTTATAATAATTTGAATTATTGGAATCACGGACTATGAAGGTCTCAGATCTGCTTAGTTCCCGGGTGACTTCATGAAAACGTTCACCTGTAATGAATAGCTTGTAATTCGTTTTTCGCTAGCGATGCATCCAGTTTTTTCAACAGACCTTTGGCAAAAAATATTCGATTCTTACACAATTCTTACCAAATTAAAAGTTATCTTTTAACACGTAAATAGTCGATTCTCTTTATAGCTAGACGTTGAACATTTCCGCTGGAAATACCTATTGAAGGATCTTACTATTTTCCTTTAAACTAAAAAAGAAAGGGGACGTAGGGGGACAGTTTTAACGTAGCATCTCCACGGGCAACAATTTGCCATTTTTTTGCCAGATATACGTTTTATCAGTGCACTTGCACAATATTCACATTCGCAAAACCTCCGCACTGATTATTGCGAATGCGAAAGCGAATGCGAATGTTAAAATTAATGCGGAAGCTCCGCGGTTGCGAATGCGAATATTCGCAACAACCCTGGTACGTACTATCAACTCGTTTCAAGCTGTATAAGTACATATGTACGTATGTATTTATGTATGTAATTTAATTTTTGTTCCTTTGTAAAAGCAAGTATAGGGTGCTGAAGAGATTGTTTAAGTTAACATATTTGCACATACATATATACATATAGATAGATATGTGCATTTAGAAAAATTTGTCCGATGGTTGGAACGAAAGTAAGAATATGCACAAATATTCATGTATAACTATTATGGTGGTAATGATTTAATGGTATGTAAACTACATACATATTTATGTGTATACATACCAGAGTTGTGAAAAATGCATTAAATTTTTTAATGCATAGCGTTTTAATGTAAATGGAAAAAATTAATGCATCAATTTTTGAAATTTAATGTAAATGAAAATTTCAATGCATTAATTCCGAAGAAATAATGCTAATGGTTTTTTTTTGTATTAACATTAAAATGTTTAAATGAATGCTATTGCAATAATTTATTGCATTAAAATTATGACAGTTTTATTTTGAAGTAAAAATTCTTTGCTGACGTTGAGGGTAGAATTTTAAGGTCAAACAAGTAAGAGCAGGCTTCATACCTTTCATGAACATCTGAAAACTTTACTATAACAGATTAATGCATTTGAAAAAATTTATATATTCACAGCACACATAGATAGAGGAGTTCCATATATAAAAAATCTTATCTAAACAATCAGAGGTATGGAAGATATACCTTATATAGCACCAATCTAAGTGATTTTCACTGCTGTGTGATCGGTATGTAAACCGGTAACACAATTTAATGGGTTTAGCTTCCTACCTTAAGGAGATATATCGCAAAAACTGGTATAGGAACAATCAGTGGTATACGAGATAAGGCTTCTACAGCATAGATTTTGACAANGTGATCGGTATGTAAACCGGTAACACAATTTAATGGGTTTAGCTTCCTACCTTAAGGAGATATATCGCAAAAACTGGTATAGGAACAATCAGTGGTATACGAGATAAGGCTTCTACAGCATAGATTTTGACAATTCTCAGTAGACTTTGTATTATTATTTATACAATAGCTTACGAAATTTATCGATTTTAGCCGTCCAAATAAATTAATTTTGCATTGAAACCCCATATCTGAACAATCAGTTATATAGAGGCAATATATAAGTTACAGTGACCCGGTCTTTTTTAATTTTACTGTAGACTATCTGTCGATAATGAGTGAAAATAGTGCGAAATATCATGTTTCTAGCTGCATATATGTAGAAATTATAACAAAGACTCTCATATCTGAACAATCAGTTGTATGGGAGCTATATGTAAAAGTGATCCGATATTTGTTATTTTCACTGTAAGAATTCTGTTGATAATCGTTGGAAGTATTGCAAAATTTCATGCTCCTAGCTGCATAAATCGAGGAGTCATAACGAAAATTCTTATAACTGAACAATCAGTTGAATGGGAGATATATGTTATAGTGACCCGATCTTTGTTATTTTCACTGTAAATATTCTGTTAATAATGAGCGAAAACGGGGAGAACTTTCATGTTCCTAGCTGCATAAACGGAGAAGTTATGGCAAAAATTTCTTATCTGAACAATCAGTTGTATGGAGGCTATAGGTTATAGTGACCCGATCTTCGCCATTTTCTCTGAAAGTACTCTTCTGATAATGAGTGACAACAGTTCAAAATTTCATGTTACTAGCTACTTAAATGGAGGAGTTATAACGAAAAATCTTATATCTGAANCTAAATCGACTCAGCTCGACGTTCTGATCATTTAAGTATACATTTTAATGGGTCTATCTCTTCTTGTTCTGGTACTTACAAACATCGGACCAAAGTTATAATACCATTTCATGCTCATGAAAGGTATAAAAAGATAGTGACGGACGTTAAGGCTGGTTTTCACTAAGTCAAGTTCAATGGCATTTGTCGTTAAATAGGTAAAAACACATCGTCAAATGGAACTAAACAACGGTTTATTGATTGATTTAGATCAGAGTAGGGGTTGAGCCTTTCTGCCATGAATAACAGCTTCTCATAAAAATACAATCGCCGTTCGGAGTCGGCGTAAAACTGTAGGTCCCTCCGCTTTGTGTGACAACATCAAGGCGCACGCCACATGTCAGAGGAGAAGCTCGGCCAAACACTAACATATGTGTGTAAAAGCGCCAATCTATATATATATATAGGTCCTCAGTCGTGTACATGCGCTGCTAAATTGGCTATCTGTCCGCTTTTGGCTCATAATATACATATGGGCATTCCCATGGTGGCGCACGTGACAGTCGTACGATTTCAATGTGATACAAAAAAGGAATACCATTTGTTTTCTTTAACTTTTTTGGGCCATTGTATAGCAAATAATTAGCTCTATATTTAACCGAAAAATGAAATCAATCGAACTGCTTGGTCCTGAAAAATAAGCATTTAAAGAGAGTGTCGTTACGTGACAAAAAATGGAAGTTGATTTTTTCTTTTCTTACAAAATCGCAAAACTCTGCGAATTGTTGATGGCTATTTTCATGAAACTTATTTTAATATGATTTGGAGCAATTCTAGTTGTTTTTAGAGTTTTTTGAATTAATGCAAATTGTTTCAATTCTCTTTTACAACCCCAAGTGTGAAACGTGACGTGACGTGGCGTCACGTGACATAAATTTCCATCGTTATATTTTTGTTAATATTGCTTTTAAATGAATTTTTAACGCAAATAAAACATGTATTTTATGTAGAATATACTTTATATTTTGACTTCAGCGCCAATTCAGTGTCAATTTATTAGAAATCTATGATTTATTATGTTTCAACCACATACGCCAAATTCGAACCAAATCAGACCATAAATACGGTTTTTCGAAATATCTCGACCTTGGCACCACCTAGGAAGACCATTTTATGCAAAGATGATTCTACTTACATAGCCAGTATATATTTTAAAAAGCAGACAAATCGGCCCGTAAATACGTTAGATATAAAATTTTTATTTTTTTTGTCGTGGTGGACCTTCCGCTGGAAACACCCATATGTAATCGGTATGTATCAACAATCAACATAAAAATCTACAAAAGCACTCTGAGTTGCATGCACATTGGCTTTTATTTTCATAAAGCATCTAACAATGTTTAGAAAATTTTTTCTAAAAATACACATAATATAGTGAAGCTGAAAAAACTATTAGTAATTATTCCAAGTCTTTCCAAAAGTGGTTATTTATATTTCACTAGAAAAAAAATTTAATGGTTTTTAATAAAGCAAACGAGCAATTATTAAACATTTTAGCGCATTAAAATTTTTTCATTAGCATTAGCTTGGATAATTTAATGAAAAAAAAATTGCATTAGCATTACATTTTTCAGAATTAATGCATTGAAATATTCATTTGCATTAAATTGCATAAATTAATGCATTAATTTTTTACATTAACATTATTGCTTTAAATACCATTAATGCATTAAAAAATTAATGCATTTTCACAACTCTGATACATACATAGAAATGTATATATATACGTGTAGCTAAAGTATATTCCAAGCGTACACTTTTCAGTATAATGGAATATCAGCAGGTTATTTTATGCCTTAATAATCTCATTTTTTACTAAGGGCGTGTGTGAATCGGTAACAAAGTTCTATGGGGAAAGCTGTTGAATAATATTTTTACTATGGTGAGACAGTTTTGCCAATCTGCTGTGTGAAATTAAATATTTTTTGACAGCAGTAAATTTTTGATAACCGCAGATTTATTTGGAATAAAATATTACAAATGGAAGTGAAATTAATATTTTAAGAAAACATCTACCATCGTTGATTGCAACTCATCAATTTAAGCTTTTATTTAACGAAAAATTACACACATCAACAATCTTTGCGATTGTCAAAATTTTCTATGCATTTGTCAAAAATTTCACTAGCCTCATGAGCTACTGAAATTTTATTCACCTCATAGTCGTCAAAAATTTACTCGACGCGAAATTACGCGACGCCCTAAGAGCGTGTGTGAATCGGTAACANGTGTGAAATGAAATATTTTTTGACAGCAGTAAATTTTTGATAACCGCAGATTTATTTGGAATAAAATATTACAAATGGAAGTGAAATTAATATTTTAAGAAAACATCTACCATCGTTGATTGCAACTCATCAATTTAAGCTTTTATTTAACGAAAAATTACACACATCAACAATCTTTGCGATTGTCAAAATTTTCTATGCATTTGTCAAAAATTTCACTAGCCTCATGAGCTACTGAAATTTTATTCACCTCATAGTTGTCAAAAATTTACTCGACGCGAACTTTGTTACCGATTCACACACGCTCTTAATATAATAATATTTTCAATACTATTCGACATAATTTGCGCACGTCAGAATCTTACAATAAAAACGAAAGAACATATACACTGCCGGCAAAAAGTATTGGTACAGATGCTTTTTACAACAATTTTCACTGTAATATTTTTCCGAATTTTTTTTTATAAAAATACGGTTCAATCCACAACAAAAAACAAAAAAATAAAAAAATTTCTGAGCTTTGTGCAAAACTCTCGAAAATTCAACAAATTTTCATGCAAATTTTCAACTTTTTACTCACATTTTTTAGAATTTTTTTGAGTCTGCAAATTTGTGCCCCAATAAATTTTATTTTAATAAAGTAGAAGTTCTAAGTAACTACGAATTGCCGTTGATTTTTGGCAAGTCTTTTTCCCGCAGTCTCTACCATACAAAAATAAAATTTCGAAAATACTTTATATGGAAAAAATGCAAAACACCTTTAACAAAAAAATCTCAAAAATCAAAGCGATTTTTGACTAACTCCGAGCTTGCATTTTTTCATATTAGAATTTAATGGACTACAAATCTGCATACCGAAAAAAAATCTAAAAAATCTGCTTAAAAAGTTGAAAATTTGGATAAAAATGAACCATATTTTTATAAAAAAAATTACAGAAAAATATTACAATGAAAATTGTTGCATATATTGTGAAAAAGCAGCTGTGCCAATACTTTTTGCCGGCAGTGTATGTCAGAGATGGAAAAATAGGCACAATAGTGCCATTTTTGGCACTTTCATTCTCAGAGGCACTTTTGGCACAATTCATCTTGTTTTGGCACAATCATAAAATAAAGAAATTTGGCATAAAATGCTAATATATAAGAAAAAATTACATACCAACTTATATATTAAAAAATTACAAAAAGTGAAAATTAAAAGCACTAAAAATTTAAAATAAGGGCCGCGAGGAATATTTACAAACCGCTGAATTCTATTGTGAATACGCAGTACGAAAAGTAAGTTTTCGCAACAACCAGCTTTCAATTAAGAATTTTTGGAAAGAGTCTAAGCTTGCAGTTTTATATTCCATTAAATAAAAGTGCAAGTTTCTGCAATATCCCGATGATTTTTGATATTTTTTTCTGACGGTGTCATACATTTTCATCCATTTAAAAATACTCGAACACACTCCATATGAAAAAAACGACTAAAATAGAAAACTTGGAATCTGAATTCAAATATTTCTGGTGCGAAAACCTGCTGAATTTTTATAATTTTTGTAAATGCCGATCTGTGTACATATAGGCTGCGTTTCTTTATACATTCCGGATAAACCCATTTCACAACCAGAATAAACAGAATGCCATTGAAATATACGTTTACATATCATCAGGAACGTTCTAAAGAATAAGTAAACAAAAAAGTTTATTCCAGACGTTCAGAATGAATAAAGAAATGCAGCCATAGTGTGCTTATTAAATTATGAATTAGACTTTCATTTGTTTTTGTTATTTTATGTTGAGTCTAATTATAACTTTTATATAAAATAAATCGAAAAATAATCAATGAAAAGAATAGGCGAGACTGGTCAAAATGTCTCACTGCCATTATTTCGCATATAGGTACATTAGGGTGGTCCAAAAATGCATGTGAAAAGTAAAGTCGGAATTTTTATACTCTCACCCCCTAGGATTGTTTTATACCGAAAAACATATACCTTAATTTTTTTATTTTGAAATCAAAAAATATTTAGGGGTCGCTCAAAGCGCCCAAAGTTTTCCATGTATTTTATATGAGGAAAAAACAACTTTTCGTAGAAATGGTATAGACTAGTTAAAAATCAATATTTTTCTACCAGAAAACTATGCTTTTTTGCAGGAGTTTCCCCATAACAATTGGTGTTTATTTCACCATTTTTTCATTGCAACTATAATTTATAGGTCCGCCAAAAACCCACAAAAAACCCCGCAAAATGCGATGGGGCGACCAATAAGAAATCGATAGTATCAAAAAATGGTTAAATAAACAATTGGGTATTATTATTGAAAGTCTCCTGAAGAGTTTTACGATCGAAAAATATTGACTGTCAAGAATTCGATATACCATTTCTACGAAAAAATTAATTTTTCCCATATAAATATTCATGGAAAGTTTTGAGTGCTTTGAGTGACCTCTAAACGTTTTTTGATTTCAAAATAAAAAAATAGAGGTATACTTTTTTCGATATTGAACAGTCCTGGGGGGGGG
>NW_016157160.1:365530-383290 GCF_001687245.7 Rhagoletis zephyria | reverse complement strand
GGGGGGGGGGGGGGGGGGGGGGGGGGGGGGGGGGGGGGGGGGGGGGGGGGGGGGGGGGGGGGGGGGGGGGGGGGGGCGTGAGAGCATTACAATTCCGACTTTACTGTTTTTGGACCACCCTAAGGTACGTACATACATATCGTCTTTTAATGTGCAAAACCGCGTATCAACAAAATGCAACACCGCGTATCAGCAAAATGCAAAACCGCGTATGTGAAGTTGTAGAAATTATTTTATAGAGCGTAAAAACACTCATATTTCAAAATGGTTCTCTTTTTTATAAAGCAATCCCATTTCTGGCTAGTATATTTCAGGACGAATGGATAAGGATTGAGCCAAGAGCTTGTGTGAGCAAATCCAATTTTTGGCAGCCAATGTCAGTTACGCGGTTTTGCAGAATGACGATACGCGGTTTTGTACTTTAAACGACGATATGTATGTGTGTAAAAATTTCAGAATAGCTATATTTCGGTGTATTTCCCCTCCGTAATTGGCATTCTGTTTAATTTTACTATGAATTTATGTATATGGGCGATTCCACCGTCACGGGTGGGACATTTAAACAGAAAAGATGTTTTTCGTGTTTAAATTTAATTATAAAGTAATGAACAATTCTACATTTTGATAAAGCTACACCTATTGGACTCTTATATGAGTTACTACAAAGTACGAAAAAATTTCAGCTTACTTTTATATGAAAGAAAACGAGTTGCTTCTTCTGTAACGGGTGGGACGGAACCGGCTTTTTGGAGCAGATATATTTTACGAAAACTCTTCGAATTTATTGCACTTTTCTGTGTGAACTTGATGGCTTATAATAAAACAAGGAACCCCGAACACAAACAACCTAAAAGCTACAAGAAAAATAATGGCTTTATTATAAAAAAAAAATCCGAAATTCCTCTGTCACGGGTGGTACAATGTTTGTCACGGGTTGGACACGTACGCATTTTTACATGTAAAAGAGGTTTTAGTGTGGTTCTTATTAAATATTAGCTATTAAAAAATATAAGAAGCCATGTGGGGGTTCAATCCACCCACGTTTTATCTTAAAATAGTGCCTAAGAAAAAAAATTATTAAAAATTAACGCGATTTGCTAGCGTTTTGAAATTTTCACTTTTACCTACTTAAATTTAATGGGCTATAAAACAAAATGTTTAAAATTTTTGGGTGTGATTGGTAAAGTTTGTTCGATTTCAATAAATTTTTGTACGAAGTTTGAAATGTGGATTTATACGGTTCTGATTATGAAATGTGCTAGATTTTTATAAAAAAAAACTATAAACATTAAACATGAAAAAGAAAAAACCAAAACTGGGCAAAATGTCACTTAACTTAATCAGCTGACCACAAGGGTATGCAGGTAATGGGCGAGTCCGCGATTTCCCCTTCTCCCCTGCGCCCACCTCAACAAACAAATAAAGCTTATCAGCCCTGTGAACCTACCTCTGTCAACTGTACCACCCGTAGCTGTCACGGGTAGGACATGCTTCACTGTTGAATTATTCTTCTCTAACGATGTGGAAACGAAAATGCAATTGTGGTTAACATTTGCAATGAAGTTCTAACATTATGTATCGAACCCGAAACACAACTTCAACTTCTGTAAACAAATATAACAACTTTTACCTTTTTTTGTCACGGGTGGGACAAGACCCATACTGTTTAATAATAACTCATAGTATAGATAAAGCACTCACACAATTTAATTTATAACACAATTTTATTAAAGGCGGATGAATTCTACTACATATTGTTCTTACCAAACACTTGAATTATGAATCGCAAATTATTTGACAGTACTTTCAACACAACCTACTTTAAACCCACAAAAAAATTTACTTAGAACTTGATTTCGAAACGTAAAAAAGGTAATAAAAATGCATTTAAGGCTTTAATTTGTTACTTTTTGGTCGATTAAAGATTTTTACAAAAATCTTAACCACGCGTTTGTTAGTTTTATAAAGAAAAAATTTTGTCCTCTGAGGTTCAGTTTCACATGGAACTTTCCATATGTCTAAGGAGTCTAAGGAATCCTTCGTAAATGTGATTTACTGTAATAATTTAGTTAATTAATAATTATTATATTACTTCAGTGTATTTTAAAAATGTTATTCCTTAACATGTAAACCGATAACACAATTTAATGGGTTTAGCTTCCTACATAAAGGAGATATATCGCAAAAACTGGTATAGGAACAATCAGTGGTATACGAGATAAGGCTTCTACAGCGTAGATTTTGACAATTTTCTCAGTAGACTTTGTATTATTATTTATACAATAGCTTATGAAATTTATCGGTTTTAGCTGTCCAAATAAATTAGTTTTGCAATATATAAGTTACAGTGACCCGGTCTTTTTTAATTTTACTGTAGACTATCTGTCGATAATGAGTGAAAATAGTGCGAAATATCATGTTTCTAGCTGCATGTATGTAGAAATTATAACAAAGACTCTCGTATCTGAACAATCAGTTGTATGGGAGCTATATGTAAAAGTGACCCGATATTTGTTATTTTCACTGTAAGAATTCTGTTGATAATCGTTGGAAGTATTGCAAAATTTCATGCTCCTAGCTGCATAAATCGAGGAGTCATAACGAAAATTCTTATAACTGAACAATCAGTTGAATGGGAGATATATGTTATAGTGACCCGATCTTTGTTATTTTCACTGTAAATATTCTGTTAATAATGAGCGAAAACGGGGAGAACTTTCATGTTCCTAGCTGCATAAACGGAGAAGTTATGGCAAAAAAACTCATATCTGAACAATCAGTTGTATGGAGGCTATAGGTTATAGTGACCCGATCTTCGCCATTTTCTCTTAAAGTACTCTTCTGATAATGAGTGACAACAGTTCAAAATTTCATGTTACTAGCTACTTAAATGGAGGAGTTATAACGAAAAATCTTATATCTGAACAATCAGTAGTACGGGAGCTATAGGTTATAGTGACCCGATCTTTGTAATTTTCACTCTAAGTTCTCTGTTGATAATGGGTGGAATTTCAGGTTCTTAGCTGCATAAATGGAGAAGTTATAACGAAAAATCTCATATCTGAACAATCAGTTGTATGGGAGCTATATGTTATAGTGGTCCGATTCTTCCGGTTCCGACAAATGATTAATACATTATAAAAATACACACACCTACCAAATTTCATCCGGATATCTCGAAAACTGAGAGACTAGATTGCATTCAAACAGACGGACAGACAGACAGACAGACAGACATACAGACAGACAGACAGACAGACGGACAGACGGACATGGCTAAATCGACTCAGCTCGACGTTCTGATCATTTAAGTATACATTTGAATGGGTCTATCTCTTCTTGTTCTGGTACTTACAAACATCGGATCAAAGTTATAATACCATTTCATGCTCATGAAAGGTATAAAAAGATAGTGACGGACGTTAAGGCTGGTTTTCACTAAGTCAAGTTAAAATGCCTGAAAACAAATTTAATTTTGTGGCACTTTCATCTTCTTTTCGGCACTATCTTTTTATTTTGAAATTCCATCCCTGGTGTATGTAACTCTCGTATGAATCCAACAAGTCGTTTATACAGAACGAGTGTTTCGATGTATGTACATGAAACCCATGATTCAATAATAAAAGGTTTGCTCAAAGAACAGTTTTCTCGCTCCCTCTTGACAAAATCGGCTCCCTTAGCAAGGCACTGTGTGTGGGTTCGTGTGTGTGTGCAAAGCTTTTGTAAGGGAGCTAAGGGAGTGTCAAAACTCGAATGTCACTAATGAGAAAACCTTTAATTATTGAATCATGCATGAAACCGTGATAAAAATATAGTAAGGTAGAACCGCTGAGTCACTTTTAAAATTCTTGACGTTTCCAAACAATTTAATTTTTAAATTTACTAACAAACTCACACACACATTTTCATTTTCAATCTCAAGCAATATCAATTTCGAACAATTTCAATTTTTTATTTTCACTTTTATATGATTTTAAAATGTTGGCAAACTTCAGGAAAAAATCATGGCCCATGATTCAATAATAAAAGGTTTGCTCAAAAAGCAGTTTTCTCGCTCCCTCTTGACAAAATCGTCTCCCTTAGCAAGGCACTGTGTGTGGGTTCGTGTGTGTGTGCAAAGCTTTTGTAAGGGAGCTAAGGGAGTGTCAAAACTCTAATGTCAATAATGAGCAAACCTTTAATTATTGAATCATGATCAAAATGTATTCAACAAAGTGTGATTGATTTTGACATTGCTCTCATAAGAAGCAGGCTATAATGTCAAATTGAAATGAATTGTTAACCCATTTGAAAATATTTTTTTTTTTCAAATTTCAATTTGTTTAAAAAAATTTACACAAAAATTTTTCAAGCAGCAAATTTTCTTAATAAACGTGAAATTGTTAAGAGAAAAACCGCCGAGGAGAGCAAGTAAGCACATTTAAAGTTTGGTAATAAGTAAATATGTACGTTCGACTTTTCTTAAATATTTAATGTTAGGAAACCAAGATGAAACGGAGCAAAACTTTTGAACGGTGCGCTGTATGCAATAGAAGTCAGGACACGAAAATAGTTGCGAGTTAAGAGGCCACCGATGTAGTGTTGTACTACGTGATTCATCTCGCGTTTGTGAAAACCACTTCAAGGAAAGTGATTTCATTTGTTGTCCGTCCGAGTCAAGCACTTTCAAACGAGCTCGTTTATAAACAAACTATTTCGCATAAAAAAAATTTATTTTCAAAATTGTTAGAGTTAAGCTCTCATATAAAATTGAAAATAAATGCAAAATTATACTTCTATTTAAATATAAAAATAAACGTAGAAAAGCATAAAGCTTGGGAAATTAAAAACAAGAAAATTGCTAAAACGCTTTTATAAACAATTTGTTTTGTTTTATTGACAAAATATATATATTCCAGGTAATGTAAGTAAAACAAAACTGTAATCAAAATTAAAGCCTAGGGTATCAGTGCTGACAAGATACATGCATCACTAAGGGCTAATTCGTTTGTTTATACTTTTTGACATTATAGTACCTTAAAAGAGAGCCGCACTGAGTTGTCAATCACACCTTGTTTAATACACCTTGATCATGATCATGGCCGACAAATTGAGAGAACGGTTCTACCTTGCTATGTTTTTATTATGCATGANACAACAACGAATGTCATTAAATGGAACTACCTTCTTTTTTGTATCATGCATACGGGCACTTTGGCAAATCCGCTTCTATAACACCTCAAACCTCGATCCATTTTGNGATACAAATATTTATAAGGTACAATCGCTGAGAGCCAGCTTTAGGAATTTTGACGTTTGCTAGCATTTTGAAAATTTCTCTCGCCGTCATTTTATTTGTTTGTTTTTATTTTCACTCAAACCAAATAAATATATTTTGACGAAACAACAAAATCTGAATGCACATACATACATACATATATACATATGTATGTAAATAAATACATAGATGTAAACAATTGTGTTCAATGAACTTCTACATACATATGCTTACATGCATAACNGCGGACGAATTGAGCGAGCGGTTTTACCTTTAAATATTTGTATCATGCAAGAAACGATTCGGTTTGTTTGAAATTGTACAAGTGTATAATTGAAACAAGCAAACTNTTCACTCAAACCAAATAAATATATTTTGACGAAACAACAAAATCTGAATGCACATACATACATACATATATACATATGTATGTAAATAAATACATAGATGTAAACAATTGTGTTCAATGAACTTCTACATACATATGCTTACATGCATAACTTTAAACATTTTTACCTTAAAGGCACTGCACTCTTGCAAAGAATGACCTTGTGCTTATATTGGGTAAAGTGGTGTGGCAAAAAATGAGCCGAGCACACATACNAAAATGTCACGCAGAACAAAAATTGGAAATTGAGTTAGCTTCGTACGCACACTGTTCAATTTCGGCTGGTCCCATACAAGTTGTAACGCATGCNTACGTAGCTCGCACTATTTTTATTAAAAATATATAAAATATAAAGCAGAGACCCAGAATAATAATTATTTTATTGTTGGGTTTTTAAATAGGTCAACAAAATATTCGCAAGAATTATAAGTCCTTTGATAATAATTATGTGTGAGAAATTTTTTTAAGTCATCGATAACTATTATTTTAAGACTTATATAATAGAAGTCTTTTTAAAATAATTTCCACTTTGAGACTTATTTTGAGACATATTTATCTCAATATAATGATTATTGATTGACANTTTGACAGTAAATTGGCGGCGTGCGTGAATATTAGGTTAGCCTGTTACTGCGTTGACTCGGTACAAAATTTAACAAGCAAGTTGCGGCACATACGCTTAAAGGTCTGATTATGCATACTTCGCATAACTTCCCACAACTTCTTAAACGTAACACAATTTTACAAAACTAAGTCATAATCAGCTTCGCATGCAATCAAATTTATCAGTACTACCAACCTTATGCATCGACGCAATAGGGTTATTCACGGTGTGTGAACAAAAACAGCTGATTTTTGGTTTCTTCAGTTAAGCGGATTTGTTTACAGAAAAATTGGTTTAAGTGGTTTTAGTGGGGTATATTTGTAGTACAAATTAAGTCGACACTAAAGTTCTTTGCAGATTGACATAATTTGCAATTTAATATCTGTCAAAATATGTAAATAAAATTCGTATGTTTTTCTTAAAAAATACGTAATTAACTAAATATATTAAATTACATAGTTACTGGAAAGAGCATAAAAATACCTAATTTATTCATATAAAATGATATTTTAATATAAATGAATATTTTGATTAAAAAAATAGCGCGATATTTTCTTCTAAATGTTCGCCTGTAGAGCTTTTTTTTTTCTCTTAACATATAAAACCACATTTTAATATTCAGGGATATTACCGAATATTTTTTTATTATAAATCATATATATAATTAAAGGTTTTTTTGTGCTCTTTCTTATGTTGTGCATATCTTTTAATATAGTTTTTTTAAGAAAAAAAGTTTTATAAAAAAATTGCCATAATTTATATATACATATATGTTATGTACACAAATGAAATCAAAGGACTTTTAATTACCTTTCCAACCCTTTCCATACTTTAAAAATTGGTTCAAAACTTTTCAAAATATAAGCTTTTCAAAATATTGAAAATTCCACGTTTACCCTCCCTAGCACCGTTCCTACGAGTTTGCACCCAAATGGAATGTATTCCATTAAAATCAGAGAAAAACGGCGGGCCATGCTCACTTTTTCTTTTCTTTTGTCTCAACGGGCCCTATTCTTTACTTGTTCCCAAAATTACATAGATGGAGTCCATGCTCTCTGTAAAAAATAATGCTATTGGTACTACTGCAATTGAAATGTCACTTATGAAAACGTGAGGCAAAATCTAAACTCAAGAGATCGCAAATTTTTTACAAGTTCTGCTAATTTCTGGGTAATGGAATACATACAAAATGCATTCAACAGATTTTCACCTGACAGTTTGAAATGTATGCGAAGTATGCATAATCAGACTATAACGTTGTTCATGTATCAAATTATACATACATTGATTCAGTATAAACGAACTCCAAATTAAAGTAGCTAAATTTGTTAACAGATAACCCAATAACCAGGCACATCTGAACTTCTACGATGAAAACAAGTAAAATTACTTATAAAAGGGTTTGAAAAGACAATAACAGTTGCTTAAATTTTGAAGTTAGTTAAACCTTTGGTAACCCTAAAAAGCTTTTTTGACTAAAGTTACACAACGTTTATTTTGTAAACCTTTTTCAAACCTATTTTAAATTATTATGAATACAACGCCGACTATTTCGCTATTTTTTAAATCTTTGATTTTTAGTTCTCCCTTCTAATACTATTCCAATAGAATTAAAATTAAAACATATATTTCAGGAACGTCTCACTAGTCATGGCAGCTTGGGATTGTCAAGTAGTAGTCCTGCTTATACGACACATACAAGCGGCCACAGTGGACGGGGAGGACCTTCTTCAGGACATGGTAGTCATGGCGGAACCCATGGGTCTGCGGCTGCAATGCATCACCAATCCTTGCAATCAGATTTTCAACCCCCCTATTTCCCTCCACCGTTCCATCATTCAACTCAGAGTCCACCACAACAACAGGTAATAATTATATATATAAGTAGTATATTTAACAGAACTTAGCAGGTAATAGAGTAGAGGTTTACGTCGATAGGCTTTGAGGTGGCGGCATCGTCAATTTTACAAGGTGTGTCTGCGAACGCCGGCTCATCTGCACATAGGACAGATTCCCAATAGCGTTGGAAACCATGAAGCTACTAATCTGATCGTGTTATTCGCCACTATATGTACATACTTGAAAGAATTTATTGGTTCAATAACTTTTTAACGATACCATGGTGCTACCAAAAAAAAAACAAGTAAGAAAGTCTAATTTCGGGCGGAGCCGAACATTAAATACCCGGCGCAGGTACCGCTACATGGTAAGCCGGTGTGTATCAGTTTTGAGTAAATTAGCATTTCTGAAATTTGCCGTTATATGAAAAGTGGTCGTAATTTGAATCTGATTCCAATAATTTTCAACGTTTTGCTTCTATGTGGCAAGCACAATAATCATACCGAGTTTGGTACAAATTGGTAGAACGGTTACCGAGATACATATATGTGATCATAAGTGGACGGTGCTACGCCCATTTTCCAAATTTTTGTCATAAACGTATTTCTTGGCAAAGAATTGTTGCAAGCATAAATTTTGAGTAAATTAGCTTTAATATTTGTTGATTTATCGAAGAATTCGTATTTCTCCAAATTACCGTTATATGGGAGGTAGGCGTGGTTATAGTCCGATTTTAAAAATTTTCGGCCATTTCGTATGCTGTAGCAAGACTAACAACTGTGCCAAGTTTGGAAGAAATTGGTGCAGAGGTTACCAAGATATACACATGTATCCATAAGTGGGCGTGGCTACGCCCATTTTCCAAAAATGTACAATATTCTTATTTTCCGTCTAAAGGTTATTGTAAATATCAATTTTGAGTGAATAATCTTCAGTAGTTACTAAAATATCGCAGTTTTCGTATTTCGGAAAATTACCGTTATATGGGAGGTAGGCGTGTCCGATTTCGCCCATTTTCAATACCATCCGTCCTACGCATGAAAGAAGTGCACATACCAAGTTTCGTTAAGATATCTCAATTTTTACTCGAGTTATCGTGTGCACAGACGGACGGACAGACGGACGGACAGACAGACAGTCACCGCTTAATCGATTTCTCTTTTCATTCTGATCATTTATGTATACATTTGTCTATATCTATCTCGATTCGTTTTGTCTGTTACAAACAACCGTTATGTGAACAAAGTTATAATACCCTTGTGCACAAGTGCGCTCGGGTATAAAAATCACGAAATACACCCGAAACAATACTTAGTGTTGTATGTTGTAGGGTCGAGTACAACATGGAAATAGGTTTCTTATAGTTCCTGAACCCTTAATTTTAACAGCTTGACGATTTTTCATCCGATTTTAAAAATCAAACATGTTTTGAAAATGGGACTTATGCATATACGTAATACTTCTATATTGCAAGTACATACAAAGTACATGCCCCAACCAGTGTTGCCACTTGAGCTTATTTTTAGGTACCAAAACGCCTACCAAATCAGTTTCCAAACTACCAAATTTTTGTTCATTATTAAAACGAGATTTCTTGAATTTACGGGGTTTTTAGCTACACGAATTGGCAGTATAATATTGTTTACAGTGTTGGTTAACCATTCATGCCAATCTTCAAGGTTAAACAAAACAAATTCGAACTTTTAAACAAAAGAATTAGCGTATTGCGTAAAAAAACTTTTGTAAAAATGTGAATACATTTGAGATTAATTCAATTCATGTCAAACATTTTTTATGTGTAAAAAACCTAAATCAGACATTTTATGCATTTCAATAAAACAAAATTCTAAATTTTGTTTCAATTTGCATACTCTCACCCTTTTTTACCAATACACTCACACTTTGCAAATTGCCTATCATCAAGACGATAGGCGATTTTTCGTTCAATTTCAACAGATGATCGACCATAGCTTTGGGAAGTGAGTATTTGTTTGCAGAAAGTTGTGTGCTTAGTAAAATTTAGAAAAAACAAAGAAAACTTATACGTGTGAACAAACTGAAAGCAATGTTTTCAACATGTAAACGCAAAGTACTCAGTTCGATTGAATTTAATGCTCAGTTCGATTGAATTTTCAAAACATTTTTGCCTACCAAAAGCTTCATCAAACCAACCAAACTACCAAAGTAGAATGAAGCTACCAATTTTGGTTCAATTGGACCAAAACGGCAACGCTGGCCCCAACATCAGAGTGTCGATATATTAAAAAAAGAAAGAGAGATACGAAAAGAAATGTACCCAAAATGACAATTTTACTTTTCAAAATTCATATACATACATAATTGTATGTACATATGTATGTATATAAGAAACCACGGTAAGGCGCTACTGCACATGTAAAACATTACAATACGACTACATGGCTTCATGCGTAAGTAAATTTTTTCTGGCTTAGAAACAATAAAACCATTAACTATTTTTCAGTTTTCCAAGGAACGAAGAGCAGCAGAGAAAGTGGAAACATGCATGCGGCTTAAAGACGCGCATTAAAATTTTGTTTTTTGTTTTTGTAGTGGGAAATGTTTTTAGTAAGGTTTTTATGGCATTACCAAAGAGAGAAAAAAGTGAAACTTTAGTTGTTTTTCTTTTAAATATTTTGTATTATTAATGATAATTTGTTAAAATCATAATCATCAATAATTACAAACCAAATATCATCACTATCATTATCATCATTATCTTCATCACTATTTTCATCATCAACATCACCACTTTACGGAAGTTCTACTTTCAAAGGATTTCATACATATATTGATGAATCCGAACTGTAAAAATTTTCTGTATGTTTTTGTTAAGCTTAGAAAGCAGTTTCTGGCCGCTGTGGTGTAGTGGTAAGCAGTGCGCGCTTCCACTCCGCAGCACCTGGGTTCAAACCCTGGTCAAAGCAACATCGCAAAAAAAAATATAAAAAAGGGTTTTTTTCTTAACAGCGGTCGTCCTTCGGCAGGCAATGCCAAACCTCCGAGTGTTTTTCTGCCATGAAAAACAGCTTCTGTGACAATATCAAGGCGCACGCCACAATTCGGAGGAGAAGCTCGGCCAAACACTAACATATGTGTAAGCGCTAGTCTATTATTATTATTATTATAGAAAGCAGTTTCAAAAATATAACCTTCAATAAAAAAACAATCATAATCTTCGCTTGCGTCATTGCCATCGCTTTCAACATCTTCATCATCACTATGATTCTATATGTTTATCAAATTTTTTGCTTCTTTCGGCAGATCCTTCCATCCATTGTTTCGGGTAGTTTTCTCATACTTGATATAGCAGGGTCGGAACTGATCAAAAATCTATTGAATATATCTTCATTCGTCTTTTTTCTGCTGCACTTGCGAGACATATAGAGGACATTTGTAGGTCTTAAGGACTTTGCTTCGCGCTTCCAGAACTTCTTCTGACAATTGACCATAGGTAACAAAGCGTGGGATATTTTCTCTGACCCATGGATGAATGAAATATTTTTTGAGTGTTAGGGGCATTTTATCATTCTCCGTCTACCCGTAACTGTGCCATTCACGTATAGAAATAACAACATTATAAACAATAACAAGGATTAAAACTAACACTAAAAAGATGCACGGTTTCACATACATCCTACAAATCATTGAACAAATAAATTATGCCATTCTTAGGGCCAGTTTTTCAGTGCTCGTCTGTGGTCTAAACTTGGTTCAAACGCTCGAGCTGGCTGGTTTAAACTAAGATTAGCCAATCAAATATCTGCCAGCTGTTCAATTTGATCTAAGTTTAAACTGGCACAGCAAACTGGCCCTAACCTGTGATTATAAAATTGAATAAACCAAAATTTAATTTTATAAATCTGTGCAGATATGTATATAAATGTATGCATATTTTGTTGATATCTGCAAGTACTAAAAATTTCGCCTTTGAAACAAAACAATATAGCTATGCCGTTGGTAGGGTAGCTAAGCCGTATGTAGGGTACAAAAATATATATATATGTATGTATATATAAATAAATAGTAACTGAGCAAGCAACGAAGACAATAGCAATAGGCATGTGTTATTCAACCATCACAAGCAAATAGCTAAATCTTGGTCAAATAAAGCGAAATTATGTAGCTTATTTCCTATGTTAGCCTAATTTTGACAGTTGTTTGACTGCAAATAGTGTCAAAGTAAGTTTTTGCCTCTTTCTGATTGGCTGAAGGAGAAAATTTCTGATGCTGAATGGCAATGCCTCTTGTTCAATATACAAGCCAAGATAGCTTTTCATAAGCCAATATAATTATGTTGGGTAAGTCCTCCATACAAAATAAGCTAATCAGGGCTATCACAGAATCCATCGTAGCGTCGATTTTCGTGAAACCTACGAAAGTGCTATCACAAAATCCGAATGGCTACGAACGTAAATTCGAAATTCGTAGAGAGCATTCATTGAATCCGTTCGTAATGAAGATTCGTACAGATACACTACGACGAGTTTATGCTGTCGGAACAAAATTTAAAATCACTGAAACTGCATTATTGTTAATAATAAATATTNGCTATCACAGAATCCGAATGGCTACGAACGTAAATTCGAAATTCGTAGAGAGCATTCATTGAATCCGTTCGTTATGAATATTCGTACAGATACACTACGACGAGTTTATGCTGTCGGAAGAAAATTTAAAATCACTGAATCTTAAAAATAACGGTGAAAAGCTGCATTATTGTTAATAATAAATATTTATTATACTCCATATTTGTTATAGTTTGATATAATTCCATATATTTGTGTAAACGTAGACGTAAAATATAAATGGCATACATACCTACATATGTACATACATATATTCATCTGCTAGACGCTATTTAATGAATGTTTTTTTTTGAAGCGAGGAAATAATAGTTTAACAACAATTTATTAGGAAAGAAATCTAATTACTTTAATATCATATAAATTTATTTTAAAAAATACAAATTTAAATTAATTAAAAAAAATAGTTTTCTCGTTAAAAGAATAAAATCTAAACTAAAAAATAATAATTAAAAAAAACACAAAAATGAAATAAAATAAAATTATAGTTTAAAAAACTAAAACCTCCCTATTATAATTGCCATTCGTACTGTCATCAGGTATGTAACTTGAGAATAGAAATCGCTGCATCTTTTAGGCGCATCAATATTACATAGTTACATCCCGAGCTAATAAAAGGAAGGTAAAAAGAAAAAAGCTCCACTGCCGACGACTCAGACTCGAACTCGGATCTCTCAATTGGCAGTCTAGTGCTTTGCTCACTCGGCCATTGCGACTGCTGGGGCAGCGTGAGCAAAATGGCATACATAAATGTCTATTGTTTCCTATGCAAAAGCTGATTTCGAATCGACATTCGAAGCTGGCAACGATATTTTCGAGTTCACTCGGAATCAGTGATAGCAATTTTTTCGTATTCATAGCAGGCATTAGAATTCGTAGATTTTCTACGATGGATTCCGTGATGGCCCTGAATAGCTTAAATTTCTGGACAAATAAAACACGTACACGTTTTGTACTTAGTTTGCACTTGTTATATTTGGTTTTGTTCTACCTCGAGAATTTCGTGTATATTTCACCAACCAGGTTATAAATATTATATAAATCGATATACTGAAAAAGTGCAGGTACATGCCGCAACTTTTTTCTTCACAGAATGCAACTATAACACTTTTGCTTGATCCCGCCTAATTCACAACTATACTATGTCTACGTATATAGTCAAAAACGCCTTGTTTCTAATCCTTTCTATAAAAAAATTAAATAAAATACTTAAAACCATAGTTAAAAAAAATAAGATCACTTTGTGTTGCCTAAATACCTGAACCAGAAGGTTCCATTGCCGTTTTGATTTGAAGAAAACTTAGAAATAGCTTGGAAATATGAGATATTGAGGCATATTCTTGTTTTGGTACGAATCAAAAATTTGAAATTTTTGTATAGAAACTGATAGGAAAATTTCATGATTTTCGATTCGTACGGAAGCAAGATTACGCCCCATTAAATCACATTTATCACTTCCCGCATATAAAAAGAAAAAAGCGACGCGTAAAATAATATTGCAGGAAAACGGTAGATTTTTTGGCAAATATTTGAGTACATAGTGATGTATAATTTTATCTACTTTAATTTGGTACTAAAAACTTCTTGGTACTTTGAAATTAATTTTTTGAGTTAATCTCCAATATCGACATCAATTACCCCACTGTGCGCATGTGGGCAAACGCTGCTACTCCAACCGCTTCAGCCAGTAAACCAACAGTTGCCGCCGTTTTCAACAGAAACGCCACTTTAAAGATCCGCGATTTGCTACTCCTCGTCGTGCAAGCCGCGTTTTTAAGCTAGTAAAAAATACGATTGAAAAGAAGAATAAGATAATAAAGAGATTACAAGACAGCCAGTGATCGGACTTATAAAAAATTCTGTGTGGTACAATCTGGAAAAAAATGTGGTCGATTTCAAAAAAATGTGGAAGATCTCAGGATTTGGATCAAATTTGTACAAAAATTAAAAAAAATTTGCAAGGTTTCACCTAAATTGCACCTAAATAGTTTTTGTATAGTAAAGTGCAACATTGGCCCTGTTCGCGTACGCACTATCCAGTAAATCCAGTACTAATTTTACTGGTTTTTTACTGGATGTCGTTTTCGTACGCAAAAACTAGCAAAAGAGGGAAATTGAGAGAGAAAATATGACAGCTGAACTTGCGAGTTTTACTGGATTATTACTGGATAAATTTTTACTAGCAACTATTTGCTAGTAAGAAAAACAGCTGATGGCATGATGCTTATTGTAAATCAGATTAAGAAAATAAATGTTTGTGGCGCTTTTAGAGTTGCAATTGACAAAATAAACCTATTTAAATATAAAATAAGATGGAAAACACTAGTTTTCTAAGAAAATTGCATCGGGAAATAACAAATTAATCAGCTGTTCATAAAACTAGCAACTTCTTGCTGGTTTTGCGTTTTCGTACTTTCTTGCATATTTCACTCATTGGGAGTAAATATTGGCGTACTCTCCGAAATTTAGTTACTGGCAAGTTACAGGATATTTTTTGCTGGAGAATACGAAAACACAACTATTGAAGTTGCTAAAAATTGCGTTGAGTTTTGGCAATTTTTTCCTTGACAGTGTAAAGCGGTGTGCTGCCAGCTTTTCTTTTTATCACATCACGATGTAGCGAACAAGTGTGGCACGTGCCAGAAAATGCTACTTGTGATTTGCCGATTTAGACAATCCTCAAGTAAAAGTAAACAACACCTCAGAAACTTTACATGCACTGAAAGTTGCAAATACTTTCACAAAAATCGCCGTTTTCTTTAACATTTTCGCTATTAATTATTTTTATAAAACATATCGCACGCTTCATAATATACAGAGTTATCTCAAAATTTCAATTTTGTAGGAAAACGCAATCAAAGTTTCATCAATTCATCCAGTTGGTATACAAAATGATAGATGGAAAAACACATATCTTCACCATTTATGGGTAGTTTAGTTATCTGTTAGGCTGATCACATTCTCCTTATCAAACTTATTAATTGTATGTTGAGTTCTCCAAAAACGTGATTTTTAAATTACATCTCTATATTATTAAACCTGCGATATATTTTGCAATTTAACAAAATAAAACCACGTTTCCTGTCGAAAAATTTCTTATTGAGAAAATTTACTATTTTACAGTTTATTTATCCTCCCATTCGGATTTGTTTACTTTTACTTGAGAAATTTCATCGTCGACGGGAATGCGGAATCTTGTATTATATCATTCCTGTTACCCTATAGTGTTTAGTGTTGGACAATTTTTGCTCTTAAAATTAAAAAAAGGATGTCGAGTAAAAATAAAACTACTCAAAAACGCGAATATCTGGTACATTTCAGACCTTGTGTGGTAGATGCTTATAAAAGTGGCAGATCTACCACATTGTGGTAGAAGTCCGATCACTGAAGGCAGCAAAAGACATCTTCGAAAGAGAGTGACGTGCTTAGAGGAGTTGGTTACACAGTTACCTCGTATTACCTCGGATGTGGAAAAAATAATTGTAAACACTGTCACGCTTTTTATCCAGTCTAGTAGAACCTAAATACATATCGCATGTTTAATGATACTGTATCGCAAGTTTTAAAATGACACAAAAAAACCCAGAAAGATGTCAACTTAACTTTGAGTCGTCAATTACGATTCTGTATTTTGTTTTTTAGTCCGGTCAACTTAGACCAAAAATAGGAGTGAAGTTACAAAAATTCCCACCCAGCTGAAAGTTAGTAGGATTGTTCAAGACACACACGTTTCCACGCCACCTTTGTTGCACTTAGGCACTCCGCACATTAAGGTCCTAATCACAGTAGTGTAATCCTTTCGGCATACTAAAGTATAAAGCTTTTATGCCGAACCCATGTATTTCAATGAAGCTCTGTAGATTACGATTCAAATCATAAAAGCTTCGTGAATCGAAGCGCCCAACATTGTATGGCGCTTGCAGTTTTGAAATCGTCATTTGTTTACTTTCTTGTGTTGGAAATGNTAATCACAGTAGTGTAATCCTTTCGGCATACTAAAGTATAAAGCTTTTATATATTCAATAGAAAATAATTGGAAATGAACGATTTCGTGCTAAAATTCGTGCAAATTGCATTAAACCACAGGCGTTTATGCAATATTTTGGAGCAGAAATATTTGCGGAAGTGCGTATTGCGTAAGAACGGCCAAACATTTTTGTATGTGTAGAAAGTGTTTATTAGCTGGTGACTTATGCAGGGCGTGCAAGTGTGCAGAAGTCGAGTCGTCATGCATTCGTTTCGGTATGATGAAACGATTACTCTACTTTGATTAGGCGCGTAATGTGCCGAGTGCCTTATACATATTATGCCGATTACAAATCTTCCAACTTTTTAGGAAAAAAGTATTTAGACATTTTTTATAGATATTTATCTGATCTAGAATTTTTGTCTAAACTAATTTTATGATAAACTTACCGATCTGGTGCGAAATAAAGTCAATTGACATTATTACCTTTTTAAAAACGAAATAAAATCAATTGACATTATTTCTCTTTCAAACATTAAATTTGCTTAACTTCGCGGCGGCCCGCGTCAGCGCGCCACACCGCGCCCCGCGTACCCCGCGCGACCGGCGCGCACACCACGTCATGCTACGCCGCGGCCCCCCGGCCCCCCGGCCCCCCTCCCCGTCTCCCGACGTGCTGTAGCGCAGGTAGATTTATTTTTTGTATACGTTGAAATAAAATTTTTATATATTTTAAACATCGAGGGCTTATATTCAATAATACCCCCTATCTGCGCACTTTTCACAAAGATGAGATGAGGATATAAAAATCCACCTAAGCTTTAACTGTCATCAGTGATATTAATGCTACCTTATATAACGACAGGTAATAAGTCCCAGATGGTTTCTAAAATCAGAAATTAGTTTTTGTGCAAATTCCAGATAGAGGGTATTAATGAATTCAAGCCCTCGATATTTCACATTTTTATATTTGTAAGTTATTGGAAGCAGGGATGCCAACTTGGCTCAAACCGTGCCATTTGTTCCTATTTTATTTCAAATGGCACTTAATTTTTCAATTTGGCACAAAATGCCAAAATGGCACTTTTGTAAAAAAAATAA
>NW_016157160.1:357177-364125 GCF_001687245.7 Rhagoletis zephyria | reverse complement strand
CCATAAATACGATTTCTTCGAACAGATCGGTCCCTGGTCCACTTCTCGGCAAAATGGATCATATATGCTAATATATGCTAAAAAGGTACCTACGTACCGAATTTTAAGCAAATCAACCGTAAAAACGATTTTTTCGAATAGACGGGTCCCTGGTCCACCTACCCGAAAAAAGTAAAATTTTTTTAGCCTAAAACATGGTGGTTACCGAAAGCTATTTGTATACAAAATTTCATGAAAATCGGACCAGCCGTTCGCGAGATTACCTGTTACAAAAAAAAGGACTTCTCTTTATATAATTAGTATAGATTTAAATTTTATGAGAAAACGCAATCAAAGTTTGATCAGTTCATACAGTTGGTATACAACTAGTAATTTTTAGCAAAAAAAAAACCGACTTCAACTCCCATATAAAAAATATATATATATATATATATATATATATATATCTCATGATCCGCTGATCGGATCTTAACCAGATTAGTATGGGACCACCTCTGAGACACTACCTTTCCGATGCAAAAAGAATTATCGAAATCGGTTGACGTGGTCCAAAGTTATGCGGTAACATACATAAAAAAAATAAAAAAAAAAAATTAAAAAAAAATAAAAATAAAAAAATATTCCGACGAACTGATAACCTCCTCCTTTTTTGGAAGTCGGTTAAAAAGACTGATGGAAAGACACATATCTTCGTCATTTTTGGGAAGTTTAGTTGTCTGTTAAACGGAACATATTCGCCTTATTAAGCTTATTAATTGTATGATGAAATCTGCAAAAACATAAATTTGGAATTACCTCTCTATATTATTAAACATGCGATATATGATTCGATACTTCAATGGTCGCAACTTTGGTTCAAGTTATCCGCTTTCGCGTTGGCTTTTAAATTTTAATCTCAAATTTACAAGTTATACAGGTTCTACTGAGATACGACGTGCTTTATTACATTTGGGTATAAACTAGGAATGTGCCGAGTATCTTTGGATAGGGTTGCCAGATTTTTTTTGCACGAAATCAGTACTTTAGACTTTTACATGCTATAAAAATCAGTACTTTTCAGTACACTTGTATTCAAAGCATAATTATGAATGTAAGTAACTGGAAATACTTTAAAAGGCCAGAATTCTTGTTTTTAACAATATTTTGGTATATAAATAATGTGTAAAAAAAAAATAAATAAATAGCCAAAGAATTCTTTACATTTCATTTTAAAATTGTGGAGTTTAGAATGTAGGAACCAATAGAGCTTTTAATACTGATTCAAATGAAATATGTATACGTATATGTCGGTTCGAGGCCATAATGCAGAGAAACTCTTACTAGTTTGAAGCATTTTTGATCCAGCTGAATCGGACGATATCATTCTTGTAGGCCTGGGGGCAGATTCTGTAACCAGTTAGCGACGATTTTCGAATCGATAAGGGGTTTTTTGACGTATGATATGAAATTTTTCGATATTGATCCGAAACTTGTCGCTAACTGGTTACAGAATCTCACCCCTGAAAGGCTTCTTCATTCGTTAAATTTTTTTAGACGATATCATATAAATTAGTAAAAAAAAGTTTTTTCTAAACTTGAAATGCATATAAGGGCGAAGGTTTAATGTAAAAAAATAGGTATCGGGTACCAAAAAGGAAGTATTGAATACCGAAATCTTTTTTAAGTATTGGGTACCGATAATTCAGCACATCACTACTCTTTGCGCCAGGAAGCAATCTTTATACATACTTGGGATCTCCTCAGGTTGCTTCGTTTGAGTGTAGTATTGAAAAAACAAAATTACATATTATTTCAAACTGTGGAAACATACCACTATTTTAAGACTTCATCTATACATTTCTTCATGGCTTAAATTACTTTTTTCAACATCGCAAAAACTTTGATAGGCTAATAGCTCAGTTATGCATACTTGGCGTTGCATGAAGTTGCCACATAATGATTCTGTTACGCAACGCACAGCAGTACACATGTAGAAGTCTGTTGGGTTTTGATTTTCACGTAAAAATAGTATAGCAGTGCAAAGTATGCACAACTAGGCTATAAGAATTCCCTAAAAGGAGTATCTAACTCTATGTCTTGTATGCAAAACGCTTTTACAGTGTCAGAAAAAATAATTGTAAGTCCTAGGCAAAAGCCATTCAATTATTCAAATTTGGTATTAAACTGATAACTACCAACACTCGTCAGCCCTGTTTTGAAATAAATTATAGTCCATCAAATTATCGCAATTGGTACGTAATGACTCGACGATATGATCACAAAATAATTGATCTTTTAGTTGTATTAATTTCTTNGGGGAATCTTCCAAAGATGTTATGCACGATTCGTCATCCTGTCCGCTAAGGGTGCACCTCATTCGGGACCACGCCCAGACTATGTTATCACATAATTTAGGACTTGCGCGACAGCGCGCCTACGTACTAAACCCTTAACTCCGACGTCTGAAGCCTTGTGTTTCGCCTTGCGGGACCGCCGTTAGGTATTACGTCGCAAGGCGTAGCTTTGCCAATTGGCTCTTCACACACGCCTTTCTGGCTTATCTCTCGTTCGGTCTTCTCTTTTCGCTACTGCGCTGTCGTTCTTTCGCTCTTAGCTCCTGGAGGACTATTGCGGACCACGCCTTAATTCTGCTCCACACCGCTTTTGAGTTTATCATGTGCCCCACGATATTGTCAGGCGTCATGCTCTCCTTTATCAGCTGCTCTATGTCTGTTCGATCTGCCTCGTATTTTCGGCAGTGGAAAAATACGTGTAGTACGTTTTCGTCGCCGCTACCGCAGAATGAGCACTCTGTCCCGTCATCATGCCCATATTTGAACAGGTATTCTCGAAAGCAGCCGTGCCCCGTCAGCAACTGTGTCACGTAGAAGTCGGTCTCTCCGTGTTTCCTCTCCACCCACGCTTTTATGTTATTGATCAGCCTGTGCGTCCACCTCCCTTTTGTCGTCACATCCCAGTGTCTTTGCCATTCATTTAGACTTGCATCCCTCTCTTGTTTTCGCTCTTCGATTGTCAGGCACCTGCCTAAGTTTCGGGACTTATCGAAGACTCTTTTTAGCTCCATGGCCATTATTTCTGGGGGCATGATGCCCGCTAAGACTCCGACCGCCTCGTGTGACACAGTACGGAAGGCGCTAGTCACCCTGATGCTATTTAGTCGGTACACCGACTTTGCCGCCTTCGCGTAAGTCTTGCGCTGCAACGCGGGTCCCCAGATGGGTGCTGCATACATTAGTATGGACTGGCTCACTTTTGCTAGAAGCGCTCGTCTGTTTTGGCTCGGTCCGCCGATGTTAGCCATTAGTCTTGTTAGAGCCGTGGTCACTCTTGCCGCTTTTTCACAAGCTTTATCAATGTGCACCTTGTAGCTTAATCTCGAGTCTATCATGACACCCAGGTATTTCAGCGACTGCTGTGTTTTGATGCTATGTCCATCGATGTTGAGCGTAGCGCTCTCCATCTTTTTTCGGCTTGTGATCACCACCGCTTCGGTTTTTTGCCCTGCGAGTTGGAGATTCGTTGCAGCGAGCCAGTTCTTTATTTGCTGCGCCGTGCTGTTGCAGATGTTCTCAACTTGGTAGAGGTCTTTGGCCACTACTGTTATTGCTATATCATCGGCGTATCCGATAATTTGTACCTCCCTTGGCAGCGGCAGTCCCAGAATTCCATCATAGAGGACAATCCAAAGTAGTGGCCCAAGTACGGAGCCCTGTGGTACTCCACCCGTCACCAAGTACTTCCTGGGGCCTTCGTCGGTATCATACAGCAGAAGCCTGTCAGATAGGTAGTTGGATACCATCCTTAGCAAGTAGGGCGGCGTGTTCTTTCTTTCCAGAGCACTTAGTATGTGAGGCCAGGATGCCGAGTTGAAGGCGTTTTTTACGTCGAATGTCACCACCGCGCAGTATTCCTTCGTGCCATATAGCCATCTTGTTCCTTCTATTGCCTTGCCTGCGACATCGGTGAGCTTTTTAATTGCATCAATGGTAGACCTCTGTCTTCGAAAACCATACTGGTTATCGGCGAGACCCGGCAGTTCCTCCTCTAGGTGCTGCTCCAACCGTACACAGATTAATCGCTCCAGTATCTTACCAAGCGTATCCAGCATACAGAGAGGTCGGTATGCGCTTGGTTCTCCTGCCGGCTTGTTTGGTTTCTGCAGTAGGACCAGCCGCTGTTTCTTCCAGATTTTTGGGAAGACGCCTTCTCGCAGACACCGCGTAAAGAGTTCGGTAAACGGACCCGTGTTGTGCTTGATGGCAACCTTCAGAGCCTTGTTTGGTATTCCGTCTAGGCCTGGCGCTTTGTCATTACCAAATCTTTCTGCTGCTTGGACCACCTCCTCGTCTGTAACCGTTGGTGCTTCCATTCCCTCCGGTTTCTCCGCTTGCGGTCGCCGACCTCCTGGCGTTTGCACAGGGAAGAGAGTTTGCACGACGTCTTTTAGGAGGGTGGGACAGGTTGGTGCCTGGCCTTTACCACCTTTTATTTTCTTCATGACCACCTTGTAGGCATCACCCCATGGGTTTTCGTCCACCTTTTCGCAGAGCTCCTTAAAGCAGCTGGTTTTGCTGCTTTTGATGGCTTTTTTAAGGTCACTTCGCTTCTTTTTGAAGGCTTCGCGCAGCACGGCATGTTCCATCGAGCCACGGTTCCTTTGACACAACCGCCTCGCCTTATGACACTCACCCCTTATGGCCTGGATTTTTTCGTTCCACCAGTACGCCGGCTGCCTGAGAGAGCCGTGTTTTCTCCTGCACATAGCACCGTCGCAGGCTTTACTGATGTGCCTCACCAGTGTTTCAGCCTGGAGCTCAGTGTTATCCTCAGTGGCCATTTCCTCATCCAGCACGAGTCTGAAGAGCTCTTCATCCAGAGTCTCTACCTTCCAGCCCCTCGTTTGCACCTTCCTGGTGATCGCCCTTTGTCGGCTCTGTGCACAATTCCCTAGCTCCATCATGATTGCCAGATGGTCACTGTTCGTATAGAGGTCCGACACCTTCCAGCTCGTTGAGCGCACCAAGGAACTACTAGCGAAAGTAATGTCAATCACCGAGCCTCGACCATTCTTCTCAAAGGTATTTTTGTTCCCCGAATTCAGAAGCACCGCATCAAGTACCGAAAACGCCTTTAGTAGTGCATCTCCCCGCCTGTTTGTGTGGACGCTACCCCATTCCACTGCCCATGCATTGAAGTCCCCTGCTATAACGTTCATTGTGGTGGTCCGGACTTCTTGAACCAAACTGTCTAGGATGTTCTCGTATTCATTTTGTGGGATACTTGGTGGTATGTAGCAGCTATAAAAGTTAAAACCGTCTACCTTCGCTCGTGTGTAGTAGCTTTTACCAAGCAGCGGCTTTTCTTGGAAAGCTTTTCCTCCGCATGTCCATATTGCAGCTTTGCCTGTGAGGTCCGATATCCATGCTCCACTGTCTATATTTTTATACTGCTCGCTGATTATTGCTATGTCCACCTTCTCCTCGTACACCGTTTGCCTGAGCAGCTCTTGCGCTGCTTCGCAGTGGTTGAGATTCAACTGCATGACTCTCATTTTCTTGATTTCTTGCACGCCTCCTGGTATAGCGGACACCTCCAACTACCTATCTGGTGCTCGGTGTTCTTTCTTCCCTGGTTTTTGCATGCTCTGCAGTGTGGCTTTTTGTCGCAGGCTTTCGCAAAGTGTCCATTTTCTCCACATTTTAGGCAGCATTGACTTCTGTCTTCCGCGTTTTTGCAGTCTCTCGCTATATGGCCATATTCCAGGCACCTGAAGCATTTTTTGGGGTTCGGTTTCTCCCTTACTCTGCACACAACCCATCCTATCTTTATTTTCTGCGCGTCAAGAAGTAATCTTGCCTCCTGCGCTGGGAGATTTACCACCGCGGTTTGTGTGCCCGCATAAGCCGCCCTGATGCTTTTTATCGCATTCTCGTTAAGGTGGTTTAGCTCCTTTATCTGGTTGCGGATGGCCTCGGCAATATTCTCCTTGGTGGTAATCTCGTCCAGGTCACGGATTTCTACCATCGTCTCGTGGGTTAGGGCTCTGATCTGTGCCTGGTCCCCTAGAAGCCTACCTATTTCGCTCTTGAGTTCGCCCGTGTCCTTCATTTGCGTCTCCTTAAGCTGCAGCAGTATTTCACCCTTGACCGTCTTTCTGATGCGTGATACGCTCTCGCCGAGTTTCTGCAGCGCCTCTTCCTTTTTTACGGTCCTTAGTATATCGCTGTAGGTCATATCTCCCGTCCGAGCTATAATGATGGCATCTGGCCGTGGTGGTGGTTTGTATGCCATCTTCTTTTTGCCATGTGACCTGCGTTGGACCTCTACCCATTTTCCTTCTTTCTCCACCTCCTTCTCCTTAATCTTGCCGGAATTTTCGTTTGGCGCCACCTTACTCTGTTTGGTTGCAGGGTTGGTGGTCACCTCCTCCTGCGTGGTTTTGTTTTTCTTGGGTGGCGTCCTACGCTTTAGTTGGCTTTCATCTCGGGGCCTTTTCGGGGTTTCAGCAGTCACCGGTATGTTGAACATACTCCGTCTGCTTGCCTTTATTTTGGAGTACTCCTCCTGGGCACTCGCATGCAGCTTTGTTAGTGAGCTGAGTATCTCTCGCATGCTATTGTTTATTGAGCGTTGTGGCGGGCACATTGCCTCCGTCAGCCTCTTAATAGCATCTCCGAGCTCCGACATGTAGTCTCCGTTCTGTTTGGCTCCCTTCATTTGAGGCTCGCTGTCTTGTAGTGCTGGTGGCGACGATCTCGTTCGTACCGGCTTCTCCACGCTAAGCGCCTTTACAGGCGACCGAACTAGTCTTGACGCACGCTTGAACGGGTCAGTTTCTGCAGTCGGTGTTCCCTGGGACGGGTCTGCCCCAAGCACCTTGCAGCCCCTGCCGTCCAGGTTTTTCGCGCCGCTGCTGGCTTCGTTTACATTGTTGTTGTTGTTGTTGTT
>NW_016157160.1:340392-355975 GCF_001687245.7 Rhagoletis zephyria | reverse complement strand
CCAGCGCATCGTGTGCAGGGGGGCGGGCCGAAATAGACAGGAACGGGTATACCCTCGGGGACTATGCCCCTACCCCAGTTCCTTGAGGCCTGTCCTTCGCTTTACCGGTCCCGGAAAACACGGACGGACCGGCGCTCGCCCGGGGCAACGCGGTCTACTACACCTGCGTCCAATGCACACTCCCTGACCAGGGACCGAAGTGGCTGGTTACTGATACGCACCGCGGCTGACACCTCGGCAGAGCACGCTCACATCACCGTCTCTACCCCGCCAGCGGAGAAATCGCTGTAGGGATTTCGAGGGACTCCCAGTGCGCCGCAGCGCGTACCGGTCTGGATTGTTGTATCAGCCGCACCTAACATGGTGAACAAACGCTGACCAGGAAGCCGTCCAATATGGAAGCCGTCGCGCCTGGGTTTTTTTTTTGTAACTCATCATATGTATGATGAGGGGGACACATATTTCAAAGAGGCGGTGTCCACTCGCCACTATCACAGGAATTTCATCAGACTTGCTGGCTTTTATACCGCGTCCTCTATTCCTGCTGCTCATCGTCGGGGATTGCTTATTCGTTTAACCTTATTTCGCAACTAACCTGCTACTACAGGCCGTCCGGCTATCCGCGACCTGCCGACCCTCCCGGTAGCTTAGAGCCCAGCTATGGTGACCGTTCCCACTGGGAATCAAAGTCCCCACCCTGGGCATATCAATCATTATCTGAAACATGTTAACTATAATTATATTATTTTCTTCTTACTTTTCTTTAGTACAGTTTAACGAAGTTCCAACGTTGTGTAAAACCCTTAAAAAATTCGAAAGTATTTTGTTTGTGTAAAATAAAGTTACACAAACAGAGAACATGGGGAAAAATTACCGATCACTGAGTTACCGAGTACCAAGTACGTTGTGAAGACCCCTATTACAAATCTGTATGCTCAGAATTGAAAATTCAGTACAAATTTTGAAAAATCAGGACATTAGCGTACTGATTGAAGAAATGAAAAAAATCAGTACGAGAGTTCAAAAATAAATAATAAAATAATAATGATAAAATCAGTACGTCTGGCAACCGTACCGGTAGATATCCGTAATCCGGCTTATCCGGCTTTTTTCTGTTATCCGACTATCCGGCCGGATACTGGCTAAAATTCGGCCGGATTTCCGGATTTAGATTATTGAAGATTCTATTTAAAAATCTAGTTCAGATTTTTTTTTAATTTTTGTAATCAAATTTAATATTATCTAATTAGTAATTAAGAGTAAAAATTTATATAATTTTCATTATGAAAGAAGCATTTCCGCATTACCGGCCAATAACCCATTTCTATTTTCAACATAAATGCCACCCGATGCACTAAACACTATTTTTCAGTTCACTGAGGAAGGTGGTTCGCAGAGATAATTCATTGCCAAAATAAACAAATTTGGAGATTCTTTGCGACTATAATAATAAAATAATTGGTGCTTAAAAATTTGTTAGTGTTTGGCCGGGCTACTCTTCCGATTTGTGGCGCATTGATGTTGTCAAACAAGGGGAGGGACCTACAGTTTTACGCCGACTCCAAACGGCGATTGTATTTTTATGAGAAGCTGTTTTCATGGCAGAAATACACTCGGAGTTTTGCCATTGCCTGTCGATAGGCTACCGCTATAAGAAAACAACTTTTTTTATGTTGGGTTGAACCGGGCTTGAACCCAGGCCTGCGGAATGTTGGCGCGCACTGCTAACCGCTACACCACAGCGGCCGTCTGACGGACGAAGTCCAGAAATTCATAAAGCAACCTCTGGAGCCGTCTGCCTCGGGAGACTCGGACCACAATAGCCCAACTTCGCTCTGGCTACTGCAGCAGTTGAACTCATACCTGAGCAGATTAGATGCAGATGTGCCAAATGAGTGTCCGGCATGCGGAGAGACACCCCACGACTCGAAACATCCCTTCGCATGCCAGGATAACCCCGCACAACTGACGCCTTTGTCCCTATGGACAGACCCTATAGAGGCTGCACGCTTCTTGGGTCTTCCGTTAGCTGGGCTTGACGACAACGAATGAGATTCTAGCCGATTTTGGCGGGGTTGTTGTGGCCGCTACAACAATTACAACAACAACAGCGGCCGTCTTTGATTCCACCAAATTAAATGATCTTCTTGTCGGGGTATAATGGGTAGCTGTAAATATTTCTCCATTTCTCCATCGTTTGGCTATCCACATCATTAGAAAAACTGGAATTATTTTGTATCAGAGCCGTTGGCTCTCCTGTTCTCGCTGTTCAATAGAAGATTTCACTAGAATTCGACGTTTTTCAGTTTACTAATCTTACAGGAACTTTGAATACAACATTTTGCGTGTTTAAAGCAAAGCAAAACTCCATACAAATCAGAAGGATTCGATCTTGACCTTTGGACTTACGAAATTTATCTTTCATTGAATATAAACGAGAAGAAATAAAACCTAGTACCTTAGTCCTTAATTTCTCTTACTTTCTATGTCAAAATTTGAGGCTTCATAAAATGTAGACTTATCAACTTTTCACACAAAGCTAGCGATATTTATGATGTCAAACTACTGGTAAGTCGTCTCTTGAAAAATCGATTTTTTTGAGTTTTTTGTTTCTAATAAATGTACATATAGGTTTATATGTATGCATAATTATTATCATTCCTTTGACAGCGTTCCAAGCCGCCATTTGGCCAAACGGGTTTTTGAAGTAAATCAAAGCAAATTAAAGTAAGCAAGGCGTGCAAAGCAAGCCTACATTGGGCCAGCGCCTTTATTTCTGTCAGAAAAGAAAATGAGTTTTGAAACGTATGTCACAAAATATTGCAGCAATGAAGCCTTACGAGGCGATTCGGGAAGCAAAAAGATATGTAACCATGCACATTAGCTCGATTTTCATCACATTTTAAAATAACAAAAATTAATCACGCGTTGTTTCTTAGCGGCGTTCATTGTTGTTTATCTTTTGTCTTTGACGTTTCTCTATTTACCAAAAATAATCGATAAATCCTGGTTTCAGAAGGAGAAATTATCTTTTTAATATAGGATTATATCATAACATGGATTTCAGAGGATACATTTTGTATTCTTAAATACGTATTGGATAGTTCAGCTCGAAAAAGCAGATAATCTAGCTAAACAAAAAACCCTAATATAACAATATTGTGAAATTTATTAAGGGCAGCAGTCTACCGGCTCTTATTTTTTACAGGATATCCGGAATCCGGTTATCCGGCAAAATCTCTATCCGGCACTTCCCTAGTATAAACTGCGTCTTTAAAAACACGTTTTTTATGTAGGATTTCATAACCAATAAAATAAAAGAGTTGACTACAAGAAATTTTGTTGGCTCAAGATGATATTTGCAGCAAATTAGAAGCTTTTCTTTGACGCTGCACTTTTACTCTTCTAAAGCATATAAGTACGTTCGGGAAACTTGGAAAAATATGCTTCCAAACCCCTACACACTGAGAAATTGATACCAGAACGTCGATGGCTCACCAGACTTCACGCAGCAGGCATTAAAAGCAATCTAAAGGCGCACTAAGGTATATAAACCCGTATTGGTGAACCTTGTTCTTGACGATCAGAGAGCAAACAATTTATGACCGAAATGGGTTCAAAGGGCATCGGCGACGGATACGTTGGAGATGATTCTATTCCCTCCGTAAACAGCGCTTTAGTGTTTATGGTTATATCCTTGAATGACCATTGGAAGACACCAATTGGATATTTCCTTATTCGTTCTCTGCGTGGTGAGGAGTGTGCCAATTTGGTTATTGAAGCTCTTCATGCATAAAACAACTGTGGAGCTTATGTATATTCTATCACTTTTGATGGTGCACCAACAAATCTACACTCAGAAAAAGGTTTAGTTATAATTACCAAGATTTGGTTATAGTGACCAAGTGGCATAGTTGGATATGGCGGAAAAATATCTAGTTCACGAAAGTCTGCAATTTAATTGAGGCTTCTAGTTGGGACAAATGTATATTTGTTAATAATTATAAAACGACTACCTTGAGTGGACAATATTGTTAGTTGAATAAAATCATTGTTGAGCAAATATAAACAATGCTTTGGTTGATACAAGTTTTCAATTAATTTTGTGAACTTGCTGTAGACGTGAATCAGCTAACCGTTTATTATTCGAAAAAAGTTTCAATTTGACACAAATAAAAATTTACTCGATGGTTGTTGTGTTTAATAATAATAATAGATTGGCGCTTACACATATGTTAGTCTTTGGCCGAGTTTCTCCTCCGATTTGTGGCATGCGCTTACTCCGAACGGAGATTGTATTTCATGAGAAGCTTTTTTTATGGCACAAATACACTCGGAGGTTTGCCATTGCCTGCCGAGGGACGACTGCTGTTATCTATATTTTTTCTATATTTTTTGCGATGTTGCTTTGACCAGGGTTTGAACCCAGGTGCTGCGGAGTGGAAGCGCGCACTCCTTACCACTAAACCACAGCGGTTGTGTTTACTTTCTTCTTTTATTTGCATATATTAAGCATAAAAAATACATACATATTTACATAAATAGTTACTAGTGTAAATAATACATATGTATATGGTGGTAAGAATTTCCTAAAAAGAAACGATGAAACAGGAATAGTCGTGCGAAAACCCAGGTCAATATTTGCTGGAAGTACTGGTTTAAGTATACTGCTTTGCTTTTTCCGTGGCTAAATAGATACTTTCAAATTATAATTCACATNTAAAAGAAACGATGAAACAGGAATAGTCGTGCGAAAACCCAGGTCAATATTTGCTGGAAGTACTGGTTTAAGTATACTGCTTTGCTTTTTCCGTGGCTAAATAGATACTTTCAAATTATAATTCACATGAATCACAGCGCACGGCAGTGCGCGCGAGTGACGAAAGCAGCAACAGTAGCATGCTGAAATGACTCGCTTATATATACAAGAGATTTGGAAGTTTNTACATAGTATTTAACCATGAACCAACGAACAAGATCACCCAGCACGACCGTGTATTTGTAATTGCATTTGAGAAAAAAAATAATGGTTGATGACGTCATTTTTTAATCGGTTCTTTCATTCACACACAGGTTTCATTCCGTTTTATTCACATGGCGGCGAAAAAATTACGTCACTGCAAAAAAATAACTTTTTTCTCGCACGCCGTGCTGGGTGATCTTTATTCGTTCGTTCATGGTATTTAACTATGCTACATGGGTTTATCACCCTCGCTTAACCTACCTGGTATTTACCTAAAGTTGTACATAAATATGTATGTATGAATGCATTTAGTTCACCCAATGTGCCGCTACTACTTACATACATATCTGCGTTCGTATGGAATAGTAGCTTATGTCGAAAGGCTGGCTTTACTATAATGCGGCATTCGCTGGCGCCGAGCCGTTGAAGAACTTTTGGCAAATAAACGTGCAAGAAATATTTCCGATACCAGCAAGTCAATATTCTTAATTAATCTCATCAAAAAATTCCTTGTCGTTTAAAGAATAAAGAGTATGCCGCAGTATACTAAAGCCAGCTTTCCGACATAAGCTACTATTCCATACGAACACAGATATGTATAAATTGCCACTGAGCAAAACTACTTGAGAAAAAATCATTAGTTTAATAGCACGAGTGCAACATCGTACACGTGATAGAAGTAAAACTTCTTAAAAAAACACATGTGTGCGCACCACACCCAGTAGAAATCTTAACAACAATTAAACTACGAGGCAATCAGACGAATACAGTTGTTTATTGTATCCAAAGTTGGTACCAAGTTGATAAGTTTTTATCATTTCTCATATTTTTTTTTGTTTAATTTTTTCGAATACATATCATCCTTGATATCATCATATCCTTGATCATCCTTTTTCGCTTTATTCCGTATTCGAAAAACTATATGTTTAAATGGACACATCGATTTGAATACATAATTTAGATTTAGAGAATATTTTTTGCAATTTATTTGAGAAAAATAAAACATTTGGAGCTTTATTCATAAAAAATAAAGTAGCTTTACAAAAGGTTTATAAATTGAAAAATGTATGAAATCGTCAATTTATAAAGCTTTTTAAACCTACTTTATTTTTTATGAATAAGGCCATTAGTTTATTGTTTGTATTTTCGTCGATTTTAAATTTGCTACCCCAAAATAATTGATATCAAATAAATCACCTCTTTGAGGTAAAATTTACGAGTGACGAAAGCTCAACTAGAAATACAAAATGTATGGTATCAATTTCGTGACGAAAATTATACGCATTTTTTAACTGCCTTTCAAACGTACGGAAAATCTTTTTTTATTTATTCGGAACGTTGGGAAATTCCGTTTACTGCTAGAAACATAAAACAAAAAACAGAACTTTTGCAACGATTCGTATGAATAAAAAAGATTTACCCTACGTTTCCAAGGCAGTTAAAAATGCGTATAATTTTCGTCACGAAATTGATACCATAAATTTTGTATTTCTAGTGCAGCTTTCGTCACTCGTAAATTTTACCTCAAAGAGGTGTTTTATTTGATTATATATCCACTGAGAAATCCCGGTTGGCATCAAACTTTATATTTTTAAATAACTATGCGTACACCGAATTAACTCACGGCGATGGCAAAACTTAAACTGAGACAAACAAGTCTGGGCATGTCATAGCTCACACTTTTCTTTCTCTACCTAGCGCAGTGATAGACATGCCATAGCTTACTGAGCACTCTATGACCACACGCGTGTTTCACCCGTATACATACGAAGAGCGGTAGCGGAGCAATGATTTCCACGCACACAGTCTCATTCATTGAATATCCTGCAGTACGGGGGAGTGACTACAGGACTGCTGACCGAAGTACCGACCGAGTACTTGCAGTGTATTTCATCGATTACTTTTACAAGGCAATGTCCTAGGCGGTAGTCACCATCGGCTCTCTCTGCACTAGCGGGAGTTACTAAAGTAATCACTTGCGTGATTTATGGGCGCCCTCTGTCGTAGTTTTTCGCTATTCTGCTTACGACTGGTTCGACTCTGCATTACCATGAGCACTACCACGGGTTAATAGAGTAGCTACTTACCTAGGAGTCGGTGCAGTAGCGGTTCAAAAGTAGCGATTGACTCCAGCAGTACTGGAGGGTAGTTTTTATGCAATGGTCGGCATACTAGCGCATTCAAACGATTCAATAAGTGAGACTGTGTTCATTGCTTAGCTGGAGCTCTTCGTATGTGACACACACATGTGCTCAGAGAGCGGTGAGCATTATTTAGGGGTGGCTGACAAGCAGTGTTGCCACTTGAAAATATTTTTAGGTACCAAAAAGCCTACCAAATCAGTTTCCAAACTACCAAAATTCGTTCTTCATTAAAACGAGATTTCTCGAGTTTGCGGGGTTTTTAGCTACATAAATTAGCAGTAAAAATTAAAGCTACACATAATATTGTTTTCATTATTGGTTAATTATTCACACCAATCTTTAAGATTAAACAAAAGAAATTCGGGCCTTTAAATAAAATAGTTAAGTTATTGGATAAAAAACGTTTGTAAAATATGTAAATATCTTTGAGATTGATTCAATGCATATACAAATTTTTTTTTTGGTGCGAAAAAACCAAAGCAGACATTTCCAAATTTGATTCAATTTGCATACACCCACCCTTTTTTACCAATACAGTCACACTTTGCAAATTGCCTATCACCAATTTTTCTTTCAAGACAATAGGTAATTTCTCGTTAATTTCAACAGCTAAACGGTCATAGCTTTGGGAAGTGAGTTTTTATTTGCAGAAAATTGTCTGCTTAATAAAATATAGAAAAAATAAAAAAATCTTATACGTGTAAGCAAAGTGAAAGCAGTGTTTTGAACGTGTAAACTTATATTAAACAAGCAAATTTTAATGTTCAAGTTGGTTGTATTTTCAAAACAATTTTGCTTACCAAAAACTTCATCAAACCAACCAAGCTACCAACGGAGAATGAAGCTACCAATTTTACCAAAACGGCAACGCTGCTCACAAGCATGAATATGTTCCGCTCTCAAACCAAATCGCGGTTGCCTCAACTAAGTTTTGGTAACTATTACTACGTTTATACGCACAGATTAATCGACTTAATCGAAAGCGCATTGACACCGTACACATTTCGCTGTAGTGTTTATACTTACGGCTTTATATCGGCATCAAAGTAACCGTCTTCAAAAGCAAACAAAATTAGCTGTTTTTATTTGACATTTTATAAGTTAACATAATGAAAAGTGATAAAAATCTAGTTTTATTCGGCATTATAAAATCGTGGCAAAGAAAAAGAACGATTATTATTAATCAGCTTTTAAATACTGATGCGATTATTTGGAATTTGAGCGGAACAGCTGATCTCCAATTCGCTTTGAGTGAGAGCGGTGTTTATACACTCTTTCTAACTGTCTGGAGAAATAAACTACCGATTTGAAATGGAGTGTGAGCCAAAACACNAAAAACACGATGCGAAAAACTAAACGCCTGCGCACAGCTGGAATACGAGAAATATTTGAAGAAAGAGTGGAGAAATGATCCATAACATGCAAAACATTTTTCGTTTCTACAAAAATAAAGCGAACATGTCCAAAAACCCCGGAGGAGCACTGAAAGATTTCTGTGTTTTAAATTAGCATATTTTGAACGAATTCGGAATGTCTAAGGTGGAAAAGAACCCAACCTTTCTATAAGGAAACAATTATAGAAAAAGAATTTTCTTACACTGTATTTATGTCTCCGCCAGCAGTCATTTAAAAGCAGCTAAGGAGAACGACGACACTATTTATTAGATGGCACATTCAACGAGCCAATGTGCCAAAATGCGGGTATAAACAATTATTGATTATTTAATATCGGAACCGAGATCATATAAGTTAATGGATTGGTTTTCACACACTTTTGAAACACAAATTATATGCTTTTTTACTGCAGACAAGTTGTTGCCTCAAAACACAGCAGAAATCTTCCAATCAGGGCTGCCAACTCTCCTTAGTTTTGAGGTGCCATATTGAGGATAAAAAAAGTGCCAAAATGTGCCAAATAGAAAAATAAAAGTGCCAAAAAAGGTGTAATTCCTTTTAATCATTCACATTTAGCAATAAAATAAAGCCTCATTTTCAAAACAAAAGTGCAATGATAAAATAAGATAAACCAGTTGAATAGCCTTTATAAATTAGAAAATTTTATTTGAGAAAAAGAAGTGCACACAAAGTATTTCACAAAAATGTATTGAAATGTTATTTTTTTTACAAAAGTGCCATTTTGGCATTTTGTGCCAAATTGAAAAATTAAGTGCCGTTTGAAATAAAATAGGAACAAATGGCACGGTTTGAGCCAAGTTGGCATCCCTGCTTCCAATAACTTACAAATATAAAAATGTGAAATATCAAGGGCTTGAATCATTAATACCCTCTATCTGGAATTTGCACAAAAACTAATTTCTGATTTTAGAAACCATCTGGGACTTATTACCTGTCGTTATATAAGGTAGCATTAATATCACTGATGACAGTTAAAGCTTAGGTGGATTTTTATATCCTCATCTCATCTTTGTGAAAAGTGCGCAGATAGGGGGTATTATTGAATATAAGCCCTCGATGTTTAAAATATATAAAAATTTTATTTCAACGTATACAAAAAATTAATCTACCTGCGCTACAGCACGTCGGGAGACGGGGAGGGGGGCCGGGGGGCCCGCGGCGTAGCGTGACGCGGTGTGGCGCGCTGACGCGGGCCGCCGCGAAGCTAAGCAAATTTAATGTTTGAAAGAGAAATAATGTCAATTGATTTTATTTCGTTTTTAAAAAGGTAATAATGTCAATTGACTTTATTTCGCACCAGGGTGGGAAATGAAGTCAATTGACCTTATTTCCGTTGATCTTATTACCTGTCACCTGGAATTTGTAGAAATATGCTTAAAAAAATATTTATTAGTATTTACCAAACCCTTCAACTAAATTAATGATTTGGTACAACCATGGTAATAGTTCCCAATCCTTGGTTACAGTTCCCAAGTATTGTCAAAAATCGGGAACTAAATATCTTTAGTTGTCGAAACTAATCCTTTTTCTCTGTGTAGCCATGTGTATAAGCGTAGGAGCAAATTTCACGTATGGCCCAAAATTTGATCTTACTTTTATAAATCCAACCACAAAAGAAAAAATATTATTATTTTTTTATTTTTGTCACATAATAAAGCTGGTGCGAAGTTATCTAGGCGACAAATAGGTTTTAAAGTTGGCCAATGGAAAACTTATCAAATGGAAATTTTTAGTTGATTTACATGAACTTCAAAAACGGGAAGGACTTAGGGCAGCTAATAAATTGACAATGAAACACAGTTGTTACAAAAATAGCATAATGAACCTAAAACTGGCTATACAAGTGCTTAATTCCCTACGATTTGTAGAAAATATTATGCCACACCCTAAAATCAATAAACGGTTTTAAGGCGGTGAAGCCACCGCGGAATTTTGTCGTAGTTTTAACGACATTGGAAAGAGTTTGACACGCCTTTAATAGAAGAGACTTTTAAATTAAAATTAGATACGGAACGATTTGAAAAATATGTATTATTCTTGCATGATTTTAGCGACAATCCTCTTATTAGAACTTGTAGGAAAACTGGGTTTATCGGACTAAAAATTGATCTAAGAAATATATTAGGGTTATACACGAAACTGAAGATGTTAGGCGAATCCTATTTGCTGACATATAAGCTTTCTCAGGATTTTCTACAGACTTTTTTTTTGCGCTATACGTGTATGAGGTGGGTTTAACAATAACTCTAATTCGGACCAATTAAAAAGTGCCTAAAAACGTCTTTTAGTTCGACATGAAATAAAAGAAATTTCAGGGTGGGAATTGCGCGTTTGACAATCTAAAAATATTAAGTGCCCCCTCCGGCGTCTTTCCAAATATGTTGTATGTTGTATGTTTGAATGTTAATCCAGGGATCCTGAAATACCTTTTTTAGGTTCCGAAAATCCCGGGATTCTTGGTAAATAATCCCAGGATTTTTGGAATTTGTAACTTGCACTAATGTCAATAATAGGAACTACTTTTCTTGGCCAGTATTGGCTATATTTATTTTTTTATTAAATAACTAGCAAATGCCCGCTTGCTTCGCGGCTCCTAATAAGATCTTTTGCGTTGGCCAATTCAAAAATATCGTTTAAAAGCAAAAGCAATCTGTAAAGTCGGCCGCTGTGGTGTAGTGGTAAGCAGTGCGCGCTTCCACTCCGCAGCACCTGGGTTCAAACCCTGGTGAAAGCAACATCGCAAAAATATAGAAAAAAAGGTTTTTTCTTAACAGCGGTCGTCCCTCGGTAGGCAAAAACAGCTTCTCATAAAAATACAATCGCCGTTCGGAGTCGGCGTAAAACTGTAGGTCCCTCCGCTTTGTGTGACAGCTTCAAGGCGCACTCCACAAATCGGAGGAGAAGCTCGGCCAAACACTAACATATGTGTAAGCGCCAATCTATTATTATTATTAATCTGTAAAGTAAACATTTTTAGAAATTGAAGACTAAAAACCGGAATCCTCCTCACACATATGCCGAGAATAGTAGCGCTGTGATCCTATGTGGAATACTAATCCCTTTCGATGTAATGCGTTTAACCTCCGACAACTTGACTGGGCTCTATTGAGTGGTTATTGAGTTTAGTCTGAAAACGGCAATGGCTATCATTTTATGTACATATGTAATCTTCCTTATCCCGAGTTTCGTCCGAAAAAAAAAATCATGCGAAAACTTTGATTTCCCCATAGTAAGTACATGGAAACCAAAAGCGAAAAGTGAACCGGTTCAGGGAAGATGAAACTCATGATAAGGCTGTATACGTTTGGAATGTGTATTAACAAAATGGGTTCATAAATACGGCTTTTATAAATAGCTCGACTCTAGCACCACCTAAACAACGGACCCGCCGTTTTTCGCAAGTGCTTTTTCATCATGCCATCTAGCGGCTCCGTTTTTGGTAAACGTATTTTCCATTATGCTGAAACTATACCTTTTGAATTTGAAAGAAATCGGTACATAAATATGACTTTTATAGCGTAAGCGTGTTTGCCATCACGCTGGAAGCTTACATTTTGAATTTAAAAGAAATACGATTTTTATAAATAACTAGACCCCAGCTCCACCTACCGTGTTTTCTAATAGCCTATAATAGGACCATATATGCAAGGTATAACCTAAGAAAATTTGACTGAAATCTATGCAGTAGTTTTTGAGTTAACTCCGAACAACGAAAACGGCTATTATTTTATATATATGTACATATATAGATAAATATTTTTTTTATAAATGTCTAGCTCGTTATTCATATAACACCGTGCGATAGTAAAATTAATGTATATTGTAAAATTAAGTTTTTAGTTTTTCACTTTGACGTCAGTAATTCAAAAATGATTTAAACATTTCAGTGATATGTGCTTAGAGAAGTATGGGTATCAAATTAAGGAGGAAACTCTGTAGAATTTAGTCAGATTAAATGTTTTGGTGCATAAGGACTGGCTAATATTGAAAATTTCCTTTTAAAATTTTATCCTTAAAATTTCGCAATATTTGTTTCGAATTTCGTCCTTCTAACTTTATAGGCTTAAAAAATTACCTATTTGCCCTTGTGAATTCAAAAAATTTGAGTTTTTTTTAATTCTAGAGAAATTTCCTCTTTCATTTGTTACCTATATTTTTATTTTACTTGAATCATATCATTGAAATTACAAAGTCCTTTAAAATAAGTCCTTCTAACTTTATCACTTTAAAAGATTACCTAGTCGTCCTGGTGAATCCAAAAATTTGTATTTTTTTTTTAACTCTAAAGAAATTTCTTGTTTCATTTGGGACCCATATTTTTATTCTATATTGCATTGAATTTTTTAAATAAATTTTTAATATCTTTGAAATTACAAAGTCCTTTAAAATAAATCCTGACGTCAGAGAGAATAAATAAAAACGCCACTCTAAATAAAAAAGTAGGTGCCAAACCCATTTATTTAATATTTATTTTATGGTAGGAGAGGTAGAAGCAATTTTTTCGATTTAAGTTGTTGAAAAGTAATGAATATCTAAATTCCGGGACTTATCCCGGGATCCCGGGATTGTGATAACGGTATCCCGAAAGTCTCGGGATCGTAAAACGCGAAAAAAGTAACATCCCTAGTTGATAATGTCGTACGTTATATAGCACACACACCTTCTCCTTGACGTTTTTGACAGCTCACGTAAAAGAAGATGAAATCTTCGAACATATTTTTGTGATAGTTTTTGTAAGGATTTTTTGGTTAAATTATCCCAATTCTTATATTAAATCAAGAAATACATTTGTATTTTCCACGGCAAGTGTAAACTACTTGCCAAAGTTTACGGAATATATCACTGAAACGTAATTGAACAACATGCGGTGCAGAAGACGGCCCAGAGCGCTGTGTGCTAGCAGAGAGTGGTGTGTTGCGTGCTGTGTGCCGACTTTGCATGCGGCTGCTGCCAGAAGAATCTCAACCACAAGCAGCTGTCAAACGGAGGCAGAAAATTCTCGCACAAATTGTGGGTGAAACAACGGCATGCACCTGCGAATGTCAGCACCTCAAAAGTTTGTAAGGATTCAAAGCTATAATTTCGTTGGCACTACCTTTCGGTAGTGAGCAAGATCGTCCAAGCGTTTATTTTATTAGTGGTTTCGCAATATATTATTCTTCGCATTGGTCCCAAAACTACTCTCCTTGATAACAACACCAACTGCCAGCTAAAGCTGCCGCCCGAATTGTCGCCAACATTCGTAGGATTCGTAGCATGGAAAGCGCATTTGAAATTACATTTCGTTACTTGTAAAGACCAACTTGTTGACGATGAAATTTCTCAGTTATCACAATTAAAAAACAGAGGTCCTTTTATATCCCATTCACTATTCGGCGAAATGCAAATAAACTTGGTCAAGTCAACATTAAGCTTCAGTTAATAAATGAAATTTCAAAATGTATTGGAGTAACATTTAAAAACAAATTTATGGATGATCATGTTAAGTTTGAAATGTTCTTTACTAACGATAGCTTGTTAAATGATCACAGACTGCAACTTTTCGAAAGCATAATAAATTTATATATTGACACACGCCCTCTTTATAAAAGTTCAAAACTAAATTAGTTATATTAAATATATCTCAACATAAGTTTTCGAAAACAAATTACAAAAAATATTTGGTTCTCACATTATAGAGAAAAATATTTTAAAAATAGTTCTCGAAAAACCCCGATTTTTTTTAACCACATTTTTTATAGAGAATTAAACAAGGATGACGATGGTATAATTTAAATCCCTAATTTACTGGTCTTCACTTTGCAGATCAACTTCAAAAAGTTCAACTGTTAATAGCTAAGTTAGCCTTAGGACAATCTTGACCATCTTATATACAGAAATATTAAGCCCGTTTTTTTAGCTATAAAACGACATTATGATGAAGTCTGTACGATAAGCAGAACCCGAGATATAACGAAGTACATAATTAGTCAGAATCACGAAAAAATGCAAACTTTGACAGATCATATCTCCAAAGAAAAAAGCGAAAAAAAAATTTCTCGAGCACGTGTCAGCTTATTTCATGTATAGAACTCATAAAAAAAATGTAAACCAATCGAAAGTGTGACACTAAATTTGGTGTCCGATATGAAAAAGAATGTGTCATATACTCGTAGACTTCTGCAATCACAAAAATCGCCATAGGCTGTCTTGCTCTGATTTCGAACTGAAAACACATTGCACCCATATTGTACTAGCAATATAGAAGTATTACATATATGGATTTATAGATATTTAAAATTATGTATAACAATAAACATATTGTAAGACTTAGTTTTCATCGAGTAAAATTAAAAAAACTACATTTCTTAATTTTTTCAACTTTAACCATCGCTAATTTCAAAAAATTTCTATGAAAGTTGCCAAATATGGTCTAAAATTCATAAAAATTGTCGAAGTTAAGCAATTTAAAAAAAAACGCTGCCTTAAATTTATAATTGCGTATGTACCGGACTTTCAGATTTTTTAAGCAGTGTGGCAAAGGAATTCATCAATATTTACTCAAAATTTGTATATACAATGGCTCTTAAGAAAAAAATTCCTTTTTCATAAAATTTTTGGGAAATAGGCGTGGCACCGCTAATCATATCATATATGGGCGATTCCACCGTCACGGGTTGGACATTTGTACAGAAAAAATTTTATTTCTTGTTTAAATTTAATTATAAAGTTCTCTACAATTCTATATTTTAATAAAGCTACACCTAATTGACTATTTTAAGAGTTATTACAAAGTACGAATAAAATTCCAGCTTACTTTTATATGGGAAAAATCAGATTTATTTCTTCTGTCACGGGTGGGACAAAAAAAAACCTGCTTTTTGGAGCAGATATATTTTACGGAAACTCTGCGAATTTATTTCACTTTTCTGTGTGAACTTGATGTCTTATAATAAAACATAGAACCAGGAACACAAACAAAGCAAAAGCTACAAAAAAAATTATGGTTTTATTATATAAAAAAATCCGAATTTCCTTTAGTGTCCATATATATGTAAATATTAGTTATTAAAAAATATAA
>NW_016157160.1:339185-340118 GCF_001687245.7 Rhagoletis zephyria | reverse complement strand
TCCGACGAATCTCGCAATTCCCTCCTTGCTTTAGCCAACTCTACTAATCTACTAGCTTCCACATCAACTTCCTTCATCACTAAACCATATTTCAACTAAGTCCATTTTTTTTATTTTGTAATAAAAGCAATTACTTTAAAAATGATGTAAATGAACCACTAAAGAAGCAAATGTAAACAAAGAAACAGCTGTTTACAATTCAGTCAGCCATTCACAATAGCGCAAATTTTTATCGATCAAGTTACACAATAGCAAAATAAAAGATGATCGACTCGATCGAGAAATTTCTATTCTACTGCCAGTCGACACTCGCAATAGGGCCCTATGTCTTAATATGAATATGTATTTGAGTAATCATTTCGAATTTTCGTATGTTCTCTCTTTCCTTTTTTCTCTTAATATAAGCCCTGTTATATTTTTCATTACATCTTTTAACGTAATCATACACCTAGTTGTGTTGTATTCATTTAACTTGAATTTAGTACTAAATGAACTTTCACAGCGACAGCACACAGTAAACTGACGGAAACAAGTGACTTTTTTTTTAAACAACTTATTGAAATACTACTTTAAAATAAATGAAATGATTAAATGTTTCGAATTTGTATACTCTTTTTGCTCAAAAAAAAAATTGGTGTCTGTGAAGTCGAAAACGCAAGCGTATCAAAAGAAACATACTGACTTTGTGTAAACCAAATTCATTTTAAAGTAGTTGAAATTAAATGCAGAGTCGGATAGTCGTCTTGCTGCTTGCACACAATTCAAACTGGCAGTAGATGAACGACTATTAAGCGATTATCGATTACACTGTGAGACAAATGGTAGGGGTCAGTGATCGGGAAGGGTTCAAACTACCGGGGAAAGTTATATCGGTAAAAAAGAAGTTATACGTGTCCCGGCGTTTCGCTGGGTCACGTCTAGGAATCGAGATAT
>NW_016157160.1:329245-338478 GCF_001687245.7 Rhagoletis zephyria | reverse complement strand
AAAACAAGTTATACGTGTCCCGGCGTTTCGCTAGGTCACGTCTAGGAATCGAGATATATATATAACTATCATATAGGGGAAATTGTCACCTTTGGTGGTCTTTTTTTGACATAACTCGAGAACCACTAGTCCAATTTTGCTCAAACAAATTTAAAAAAATTAAAAATTACAATTCCTTTAATCTGTTCATATAATGTTTTTCTATATAATCAACAGTTTTAAAAAAATTTAATATTTTAGGCGAAAAATATTTTTTTTCTTCATACACTTATTTTTACCGGCAAAACTGTTGATTATATAGAAAAACGTTACATGAACAGATTAAAGGAATTGTAATTTTTAAATTTGTTTGAGCAAAATCGGACTAGTGGTTCTCGAGTTATGTCAAAAAAAGACCACCAAAGGTGACAATTTCCCGTATATGATAGTTATATATATATCTCGATTCCTAGACGTGACCTAGCGAAACGCCGGGACACGTATAACTTGTTTTTGACCGATATAACATTTCCCGTTGGTGAGTGTCGCTTAGTCGCTCAATTAGAGACTGCGAATACTTTTTAATCGCTCATCCTTCTATTGCTGTTTTTTAGTCGTTGGTGTTTGCGTTTATAAAATTTACATAAGAAAGTGGTACTATAATGGATAAAAAGTAAGTCAATTGAATTGGATGTTGTAAAAAATTGTGAAATATACATATGTATGTACATATGTGTCTGAATTACAGATCAAAATTTGTAAGCAACAAAAGGCAACTTGCGCGGTTTGTCGAGCTGATGCAGGAAAGTGAGGACATAGGCAAAGGCAATTCCGGAAAGAGTAGGGGTGGAAGCTTCGCCTCTTTTGTGAAAGATATACAATATTTCTCGTGCATATAACTCCCGCTACGCCATCCACAGTGTTTTTGCGCAGAACCAACATAAAAGTTTACAAAAAACTGCATATTTATTAATTTTTATTAATATTCCGAGCACTAGAAATTTTAAATCTTTATTTTAAATTAAAGTTTAATTCTTTCACTACACTTGTATGTTAAAGTTTTAAAACTCGGGTCACGCGTTTGGACACAAATACCCAACATCATTATACAAATAACTCAACGGTACCGTATTTCTTAAATTTCCATAAAGTTTATTAATGAGGAAAACAGCTTTTCCTGTAAATCCTGTAAAACCTAAAAACCGTGAAGCATCGGGAACGCAACTTCTATTCATAAAATTTACATATGTACATACACTTCATCTTCCAACTCCAAGGGATCCGACGAATCTCGCATTTTCCTCCTTGCTTTAGCCAACTCTACTAATCTATTAGCTTCCACATCATCTTCCTCATCACTAAACCATATTTCAACTGTGTCCATTTTTTTAATTTTATAATAAAAGCAATTATTTTAAAAATGATGTAAATGAAACATTAAAGAAAGAAATGTAAACAAACAAACAACTGTTTACAATTCCGTCAACCATTCACAATAGTACAAATTTTTATCGATCAAGTTACACAATAGCAAAATAAAAGATGATCGACTCGATCGACCAATTCCTATTCTACTGCCAGTCGACACTCACAATAGGGGCCTGAATATTTGAAAGCACATTTACATGTCTGGCTGTAGCTGAGCGTGCAAAGATGTTTGCTACAATCGGTCGCAGCCAAGAATGTCCATGTTCAAATCTCATTTGATTTAAAATTTTTAATTTCGGTTTTTCTTAGTTATGAAAAGGCATCTGCGAAGTGCAGAACGAAAGCGTATTTAAACGAAACATACTGACTTTGAAGTTGTTTAAGCCAAATTCATTTTAAAGTAGTGGAAAACACATGCAGGAAAAGGCAATTGGCTGCTTCCTAGGACATCGCCATGTTAAATAAATAAGTTCGTTGCAGGTAAAATAGTGAGAATTTCAATTAGTTATCATTGAAAATGAAGTAGTTTATAAATTACTTTCAAACTAATTAAATTTCCTGCAGGGTAGTTATTTCATCCCAGTGGGGAAATGTAATGCATAGTAATCGAAAAAATAATCTGTAAAACTACCCTTTTCACATTCGCAAATGCATTTTTTTCCCCCGGGCGATGTCCTAAGAAAACTGGGGCATTCAATTTTGCATTACCTAATATCGAAAATCAATATGTTTTAACATGAAATTTTTAAAATTTTTGAATACATTGGAATGCTGATTACACAATTAGCAGTAATATAATAGAGAACTCATAAAAAATATAGTATATTATTTATCACGCATGTAATGCATTACTACTTTTGGCGACTGGGATTATATCGCGCCCTAACCGCCAAAATAAGGTAAGCGTAAAATTTTGTTTTTGATGCAGAAATATTCATTGAGCATCTAGATGCATTTCTGCATCAAAAATAAAATTAAAAAAATTTCGCTTACGTTAATTTGGCGGTTAGGGTTGGCTCATCCTCATTAAGTTGAAATTTAAGCATTTTATGAGCACGAAGATGGACGCCACATAGATCTGCAAAATTATCGATAATTGGACTATCGATATTTTCGATAGTTTTGGGCCTCACCATTCGATACTATCGGTAAGAGATGCATTACACTAAGTAACAAAAAAAAAAAATTTCTCAGTCCTTGGGATGTGATTGTTATTTCCTAGTCTGTTATGCCTTAAAAGTATGGAAACCACCTAATATTCCTCGGAAACTTTGCTTTCGTGACGCTTCCTCTGACATGTGACTTTAACGAGTGAGCTTCTTGGGGAATTCCTCAGACTCGAAGATTTTCTTTATTTGTGGTCCAACGAAGATACCGGCTGTAACTTTCGCCTCAGAGAGCTTAGGGAACAAGTCTTGTAGGTACTTGAACGCTGAAGAATTTTTGTCGAGAGCTTTGACGAATTGCTTTATAAGACCCATGCCATGCGCTGCCATGGTCACAAAAGCAAAGTTATCTTGCGACAATAGCTGTTTTCTATACTTTTGGGACCTAACTGACTAGGAAATAACAATTACAACCCAGGGACAAAAACCTTGTTACATAGTGTTATCTTAAGAGACAAAATATGAGGTCCTTACTACGGCATTAATTATATTGATCATGGTAAAATTAGTAGAAAAAATATGAAGGCTAGCTTAAGACGCTATTTTAGTGTGATTTATTAAACATAACAAAGTTAGATATTTTAAACAACAAAAAAAATGCATTTCAATTCATTTCCTATCATTAGAAAGTCAGTTGTATGATATCAAGGTCTTCGATTTTGCCAGCCAAAAATCTAAAAAAGTATAAATGCATCGGCAAAAACATAAATAGAATCTTGTTTTGTTTATTTAATGTTTATTATTTTTTTATGAAAGTATATGTAGTTCGTTATTTAACAAAAACCATGCAAGTCAATATTTAAACGTTTAAAAAAAAATTGGAAAATTCGAACAATTTGCATCAAAATGTAGCTTTTAACTATATTTATTATAAAAAAATTTAGTATGTACTTTTGTAGGCCGTTAAATTTTAGTATAAGGTGTAAATTTGAAGTACCCAGGGGTTACCGTTGATTTTTGCTAATTTTTTTTGTTGAAGGTGTTGCTTATTTGCTACATATACAAAAATTGTCTAACATAGTTGGTATATACCTACATACATGCACTATCGCAAAAAAATAATTACGAATTCTTTAAGTGGGAATTATACCTCGCATCCAATAATGAAATAAAAAAGCGATGAGAAAAGATTGCCGATAGTATCGCGATAGTGACAACCATTCATCCATAATAGTGAAAAATTGAAACTGTCGATACTATCGATAGTGGCATCGATACTATCGATAGTGCCATCGATAGTTTTGCAGCTCTAACGCCACATACCGCGCCACTTGCCGAACCCAATTTACAAAATTGTATAATAGCATCAACGAGTTCCTAAAAAACACCTTGGAGGAGTCGGCAAGACGGCAAGAAATGAATATATTCCTGCAACGTCTCCGGAAGGCTCATGAACGGTGACTGAAAGCCGACGAAGCCCTGTAGCCATTATTGAAGGAAGATGATATGACACGTGAATTCGAGACGACAAATGAATACGACGACAAGGCGGTGTCCCTCATCTAGAGCTGTAAAAGTAACGAAAATTCGGATACCCGTATGTATTCGTTACTAATCCTATCAACACCCGTATCTTTCGTATTGTTACGTTTGATACAAGCACTTGTACTCAGTGTTGCCACAGACAAATTTTCCTCCTACCAAAATTTCCTACCAAAATCAACCAAAACCTACCAAAATTTTATTTAAGTTTTTATCAGTGTATCAGTCTGGTATTTATGATACGTAGGCAGTCACATAAAATATGCTCTGGAGTTTCCTCCACCAGCTCACTAAAGGCTAGGAACCATGCAAGTGCGTTTGGGCTCCACGCTTTGCGAGACAGTCAGCTTTCGTTGCCTTCAAACCCTTCATGTCCCGGAACCCCACACAGCGTTACGTTATAGTTGGCTTTCAATTGGTTCAAAAGAGTTTTACAGCTACCCACAAGCCAGATGCCGTTTTAAAAGAGTCTAAAGCGTTTAACTTGCCTGAATATCCGACATAATATTTAATTTGGCCCCATTTGTCCTTCTACACAGACCACGATTGCGAAGAATTTTGCCTGGAATATAGTTGGGTATGCGTAAATTGGCAAACTTTCTGGAATTTTGGTCCAAATACGCCTGCCCCAGTACTCTCTTCATTCATCTTTGATCCGTCGGTATACCATACTTGGGACCTTTTGTCAATCGTAGTTATTATCGCTTCACAGCAGTCCCTTTCAGGAGTTCTGATCTGTAGGGTTTATAGAAAGATAACTCGGGATTATCCAGTAATGGAACCTCCAAATGACCTCGAAGATCCCAAATTTTCTTGTTGATCATATTAGGCAGTCGTAGGGCGCTAGTGCAGGCCTCTTTCAAACAGGATAGACAAAAGAAAAACGCCTGTGATGACGCGAATGGCATCCGTTGGACAGGTGCCCATAGCTCCTGTAATGGCCACGCGGACCAGTCGGTGCAGCTTGCTAAAGGTGAAAACCTCCTTTACTTGCGTAGCTTTTGGTCATCCGGCACTGATATGTGACAACGGGTCTTACTACCATATTGAAAGTTCAATAGGTCAGTTTTGGTGATATTCCTCAAGTCTTACAATAAAGTCTCTGTCAGATCGACAATGGTGGACAATGGTGGACTTCACCGGTGAAATATTCGTGTAAACAAAGTTGTTAAAGTGTTTGAAGATACATATTTTATATTTTTCGCAAATAACTATTATTGTCGCGGAGCCTACCAAAATCCAATCTATCCTACTAACCTACCAAATGGAAAAAAACGTACCAGTTATGGAAAGAAAAGCCCATGTTTGGCAACACTGCTTGTACCTCACAAGAATCATCGCAACAAATCTTGCAGCGTAAGGTAATGTTCGTTCGTCCATATCAGAGGTGGGCACTACCACAAACAAGCGTTCGCTAGAAGTGAGAATGTGTTAGTGTCCCTAATTCATTCCCTGTAGTTCTGCTGGAGTTTTGCTGGTGACAGGTGCTGGTGATTGCATGCATCACCAGTCAATTCGTTTGCGACAGGTAATGCGACGCTCGTATTGAAAATATCACATACTAGCGATTTTATGCATTACTGGTCGTTAGGCAATGCGCTAGCTATTAGCAACCGTCACTTTTTCACCAGGTTATCGCTAGCGAAAGGACACCAATTCCTTTGGCTAACGAAATCAACATGGCAATGTCATTGAAGCGTACCGAGAGGGTGCTCGTGGTTTTTCCTTTCGCTAGCGATTACCTGGTACACAAGTGACGGTTGCTAATAGCTAGCGCATTGCCTAACGACCAGTAATGCATAAAATCGCTAGTATGTGATATTTTCAATACGAGCGTCGCATTACCTGTCGCAAGCGAATTGACTGGTGATGCATGGAATCACCAGCACCAGTCACCAGAAAAACTCCGACAGAACTACAGGCATAGTTGCCAACTTGGTGCTTTAAGCACTACATTTAGTGCTTTGTGAAAATTAAAACGCCAAAAAAAATTTTTAGTGCCTAGTGCCTTTTTTAGTGCTTTTTTCTGAACTAAAATTACTCCGATATAGTTAAAACCTGAAATAATTTTTAAATATTTAAAGCTGTGGCAGCACTGAATTTACAAAAATCTACAAATTTAAATGCACTTAAATACAACCATGATTGATAAAAAGCTGAACTTGCAAATTCACCTTGTTCAATGCTATTCGCGTTGAAAATGCTAATAGATATGCGAGTAAGTTAAGTATTTCTTTTCTAATTATTTGTAAAAAAATTTATTTTTGTACCACCTGAGTAAAACACATCTTTTCTTGGTGCTGAATACAAATCTGGCCGCACAATTGCTCTAGCATTAGAATTTTGAGATATGCTAACCTCAAAATGCGNTTCGCGTTGAAAATGCTAATAGATATGCGAGTAAGTTAAGTATTTCTTTTCTAATTATTTGTAAAAAAATTTATTTTTGTACCACCTGAGTAAAACACATCTTTTCTTGGTGCTGAATACAAATCTGGCCGCACAATTGCTCTAGCATTAGAATTTTGAGATATGCTAACCTCAAAATGCGAAAATTACGGTTTTTGGCGATATTTGAGGTTATATAATGAAAACAAAATTTTTTTTTGCTCATTTCTACTTAGGGCATGATTTTCGTTTGTTGGGATTCGATTTTTCTTTCTTGAGATATATCAGTTTTAATGTGCAGTACTTCGGTATTACGTCGTAAGCATGAGTCATTATAGCATGTGGCTTTTCAATCGTTATGAGCGAAAAAGTTTTGTTTATTGATTTATGTATGCATTCTTGTAAATATTGTTAATTTTTTGTTTTTGTTAAATACATACAAGCTGTTATGAAAAAGCATCAATTGATTCAAAACCATTTGGTGCTTTTAGTATGGTAAATCCCTTTTTTTTCAAGTTTTTGGCGCTTTTTGAAAATCAACAGTTGGCAACACTGACTAAAGGGTTTTGCATGCTGCCGCGTTCTCATCGTTACGCTCTTGCTTGTATACGTACACGCAAGGTTTACGCTCTTTGGGCGTGTGCTCGTTCTCTGCCTGGTCCATATGCATACACACGGTGGAGAGAATACAGAGGTGGCGCCGATGATGATACCGCTACTCGGCTCTCAGTGATTTTAACAGAATCAGCTGTTTTGGGGACGTCATAGTACTGTGCTGAGTCAATACTTTTAAGTACCCAATACTCTCGATACTCGGTACCGAAACATTTAGGTTTCGAATAAAAGGGCACATAGGCCAAAAATATGGAAAAAACGCCTAACAAAACCCGAATGTAAGAGCCAATAGAGCTTTTATACTGATTCAAATGAAAGATGTATATATGTCGGTTCGATGCCATAATACAGAGAAACCCTTACTTGTTTGAAGCATTTTTGTTCCAGCTGAATCGGACGATATCATTTTTGTAGGCCTGGGACAGATTCTGTAACCAGTTAACGACAATTTTCGAATCGGTATCGGTTTTGTCGACGTTTGATATCAAATATTTGTAAGTCAACAAGTGCGATATCGATCCGAAACTTGTCGCTAACTGGCTACAGAATCTCTCCCCTGAAAGGCTTCTTCATCCGTCAAAGTATTTTTCTTGAACCTTGGATCGACTAAGGTTAAAACTGATAAAATAATATTTTTCTGTGGCGATAAGTTCAAGTGTTTTAGCCGATATCATATAAATTAGTAATGAAAGTTTTTTCTAAACCTGAAATGCATATAATGGCGAGGGTTTAATGTAAATAATCGGTATCGGATACCGAAAAGGAAGTATAGGGTACCGAAATCTTTTTTAAGTATTGGGTACCGAGTATTGGGGACAATTCAGCACATCACTAGTCGCCCTCATTCTCGCCGCTCTCAGTTGTCAACTCTACGATGACGTCACGCTAAAATTACTCTCACGAATTCTGCTGCAATCGGCGCAATCTTGTATTCTATCATTCTTGATGCATACATGTACATACTAGGGCATTCAATCCCGAAGAATTTTAACAATCCCGGGTTTCGGGATCCAAAAATTCTAATCCCGGGATCCCCGGATTTTTCGGGATTTGGGCTTTATCACAACTTTTGCATTTAACAGTAGGTTCGCCTTTTTTAAACCACACAGATTCATTGTCACCGTTTTTGGTCTTACAAGGAGCATAATAGACGTTAGTAAAAGAGTCCGTAATTTAATGTCTAAATATTTTTATAGTATTCTTCTACTAATATCTACAGAAATTTATTTTACACAAAACGCCAACAAAGTAAAATGAGGAACAACCCATCCACACTGTAAAATCTTGTTGTGTTATCAATTGCTACCAGATTTTTCGTTATTACACAATTCTTCCAAAAAATGTTTGAACAAGTACAGTAATTCAGGCAGGTTCTGAAATTCACGTCCAAGTGAATGTTCACACATGTTCACTTTGAATCAAAATTTTGATGTTCCGTATATCTAGTTTTTCATGTCAAATTAATTAATTTTTTCGTTTTCAGCATCTCTTTTATTCCGTAAATAACTCAGTAAAAATCTCGGGATCCCGGAGCTGTGATCCCGGGATTTCGGGACATGGAAAAGTGTCCGGGATCCCGGAATCCCGGGATTCTGGATCCCGGGATTGAATGCCCTAGTACATACATATATACCAGACCTGGGCGGCGCCTGCCCGGCGGGCATACTCGCGTATACGTACACGCTCTGCTTGAGAAGGCAGCGAAAGCTTCATTCAAGTTGCGTAAACCGATCATACTTGTTCGAAATGACGTTTTAGCTGCGCCCAGTGTTGCCGCCGCTCGAAGAACTTTCTAACCAAGATTAGACGAAAAAGTTACCAAATGTAAGAAAAAATAACCAATTTTTTTATTAGATTAACAGTTCAGGTCATCACAAATTCTTTTAAATAAATAGTACGTATAGACAAATTTAACAAACCAAAGAAAATCATCTTTTATTTGCCTTTATTTTCAGTTTAATGCTGAAAATAAATGAAATACATTCATATATATACATAAATACATATTTTAGAAAACCAGGCTTCCCATATTAGGGGCATATGTATGTTAATATCTTTGCAAATATTACCAGACTCTAAATGACGTTTTTAAATAAGTACATAGGTACACAGTTTCCAACTTCTTTGTAAGAATCGATAAAATACCTAATTAGCGTGAACAACCACATTGTATAT
>NW_016157160.1:294707-326685 GCF_001687245.7 Rhagoletis zephyria | reverse complement strand
TAACCAATTTTTTTATTAGATTAACAGTTCAGGTCATCACAAATTCTTTTAAATAAATAGTACGTATAGACAAATTTAACAAACCAAAGAAAATCATCTTTTATTTGCCTTTATTTTCAGTTTAATGCTGAAAATAAATGAAATACATTCATATATATACATAAATACATATTTTAGAAAACCAGGTTTCCCGTATTAGGGGCATATGTATGTTAATATCTTTGCAAATATTACCAGACTCTAAATGACGTTTTTAAATAAGTACATAGGTACACAGTTTCCAACTTCTTTGTAAGAATCGATAAAATACCTAATTAGCGTGAACAACCACATTGTATATATTTTAAAATTAAGATTAAACAATTAAAAATTGGACTGTATTGAACTATAACGTCGCTCAGCGCGAAATACCTCGTATACGCCAAACGCAGTACCGCCTATACGATGGTAAATAAATTTTACAAAAGCTCGAAAACTCGATTTTTCCAAAACTGTGGAATGGTATTTTCACTGAACCTACTTGCTGTAAGATTATTATTATTAATCTTAACTTAAATTAATAAAGTAAACGGTATTGGAAAAATAATAACCAAATCCCTTTTGTATTGTACATACATGACGTGGTATTGGATTCCGCATATACGAGGTATTTATATATGTACTATCTGAGTATGTATTCATTTAAAGTAGTCTTTAGCCGACCATGTATATTATGTTTTCCGTATATTATAAACACATGATTATTATTGGAATAAGTCGAATCTTGAGTTGCCATTTTAGTAGTAATAACCTTGTTTAAATAACCATATTGAGCAGAATAAATGTATTTGTTTATACTATTTTTCAAAGATTTAATTATTGTATGTATAAAAAATAAAAACTACAGTAAATGTTTAAAAATAACCAAAATGGGAAGGATCTTAACAACTTCACAGGCAAGAAAAAAATACCCAAAATTGGTTAAAAGTAAAGAAATCGGCAACACTGGCTGTGCCTTTTTTATCGTTTCAAACTTTTCAAATGTGACTTATGGTCTGATTAAGCATACTTCGCATAACTTCGCACAACTTCGCATAAACTTCAAACTGTAATTTCGTATGTACTTTGTATGTATTTTGTATGTATTCCATTACCCAGAAATTAGCAGAAATTTTAAAAACTTAGCGATCAGTTGAGTTTAGATTTTGCTTCACATTTTCTTAAGTCACACTTTTAGTGCACTGGTACAAATGGTTTTGCGAAGTTATGCGAAGTATGCATAATCAGACCCTTAGATACTCGAACCTGATCGAAAAATTTTATACGCGATTGGTTGGTATTTAGTCTACAACAGAGGTGGGCACTCACACTATCACACACATGCGCTTGTGTGCGAAGCAGCGAAGTTTTGCTCAACAGTCAGTGCTCGGACTCCACCACATTTGTGGTAGATAACACTTTTTTGCCAAATTACATTTGTAGTACTTCTACCACCGTAAGCTAAAAAACTTTCGGATCTTGAAACTTCTTTTTTTTTAATTTGTTCATTTGAGCCCTTAATGCTTAATGGGCATTTTCTACAACAAAAAACAACATTGCTTGCTGCGACGTCGACACATGTATGATATGATCGTCTTCGTGCGTCTTACGATAATTGACGATTGACTGATGCTTTGCTAGCACTTCGGCAAAGCAAATCAAATCAGTTGCTGCTGAGACTACACTGCGCAACTATTCGAATAATACACACATAAATGTTTCGGGAGGAATGGGAAATACATTTTTTTGCATAGAAAACATGGATTGGTGTGCGCAATGCGTGATTTTCTATCGCGTTATGAGTCGCAATGTTATGTCTTGTTTAAAAAGACATTACAAACTGTGTCATAGTCATTTTGAAAAGGTGAAAAGTGGTAATCGAGCAGTGAAGCTTTTAGAATTAAAAGAAGCGTTCTTTATTAAGTTTATTGTTGGTGAAAGTAATACACATCAACACGAAAATTATCAATGTCTATTAGAAAATGATTCTCTATCAGAAAATGATATATCATTTCTAAAAAAATCATCTTATTCTGTCGCTTTGGCTTTTTATTTAGAATTTACAGAAAAGTTTTAGGTATGCAGTTTAATAACCCTTTAAAATTTAGTGGCTCAAAGTGCAAATTTCAAGCGCTAAGTAGTCGCGTTGATTTTTAATGATTGGCAATTTCTTTTATATGGAAGAAAATGCCCAGCACCGTCAGCAAAAAAAAAAGACAAACATTAAATAAACAAAAAATATAAATAGCCGAATTGGTCAAAATGTCACTTAACGTAATCAGCTGACCATAAGTGCATATAACATATTTATACATTTATTTATTTGAATCTACCACATTGATTTGGAATGTACCACAATTTTTCATGCTTCTATACCACTAAGAAAACTTTGCGTCCGAACACTCTCAACAGCAACTGATTTGATTTGCTTTGCCGAAATACCAGCGAAGCATCAGTCAATCGTCAAGAGGGTTGTTCGACTTCACTAGAAAGTCGACTTTCGACTTTTCGATCGACTCTGTACAGTCGACTTTAAAAGTCGACCGATCCACGAAGAAAAGTCGACTTTGCTCGACTTTTTTAATAAAAAGAAAATGTATTAAGTATACTCTGCATTTAACTTATATATTAGCTATAAATATAGGAGTCAGAATACGCCAAAAATATCATGATTTACCAGTGGTCTTTAGAATAATCTGTAATTTAGTGAAATTCAATGCTAGGTAAAAAACAGACCCTAAAGGATTTTTAAAAATTTTGAAAATTGTTTCAGTTATACAGCATGATACGCTGCTCTTAAATGATTTGTACTGTTGTACTGTCATTAAAATTCATTTCGCTACCACACTTTTCACATTTCTCTTCAGTTTTATTGACAATTTTTTTTTAAATACGACCAAACAGCACTCCGCGAGCTTGTTGGAAGATCAGTTTTTATTGGCAAATAAATTTAAAAAAAAGTCGAGAGTCGAAAGTGAAAAATCGACTTCAGTCGACTTCCATAAACTTAAAGTCGATCACTAAAATTCGACTTTCAGGAGTAAAAAGTCGATTTTGGTCGAAAGTCGAAGTCTACTTTGTCATCCCTAATCGTCAATTCTCGTAAGACGCACGAAGACGATGATGGTATACATGTGCCGACGTCGCTGCAAGCAGAATTTTGAAGCCCAATTACATGTGTTTGGAAAATCAAAAAATGCCCGCCTCTGGTCTACAATCAGCATTCGATCAGACAGTATTTATGCGCTGCGCTTTATTTGACCATTTATTTAAATTTGGTAAAATGTCTCAACCACAATGGGAGTTGGAGTTTTTTTTCAGCGAATACAACCAGTGACGCAGAATGTATGTTATGCTCACGTCATGTTATTTTAAAAAAACATAATTTGCAACGCCAATACATATGGCGCCATGGGATTATGACAAATACACGGGGGAAGAGAGGGTAAACTTTGTAAAAAAATTTAAAGTTGCTTTTAATGAGAAATGCAATGATGAAGTATCATGTTGCAGCGCCAAACGAAAGGTAGAACTAACCCCTGATTTTGTTCGGAATGCAACGGATAGAGCATACTTTGTTGTTGCCTTGGCTTTGGCAACGCAATGTCGACCATTCTCAGATGGACTTTTTTAAGGAACTAGTGTTATGGGGAGATAGGAAAAGATTCTGCTAACCTAAGTGATAAGACATGTCTATCCCGTAGAACTCTAACTCGCCGAAGAGAATTAATAAGCCAATGTATTCAAAATAAATTAAAAAATCCATTAACGATTGGGAATATTTTTCAATATGCTTAGCTTAAAGTACTGATGTTACTGATATATCGCAACTTATTATATGTATAAGAACAGTTGACAAAAATTTCGGTACCTTGGAATCAGTTTTCAGTTTGGAATCTTTTCATAGCAATGTTATAGTTGAAAAAGTATATGAAACAGTGCATAGCAGTCTCTTTTCCTTCGCTGATAAACAGAAATTATATTGCGTTTGTACAGATGGTGCTCCTGTAATGACAGGTAAACGGGAGGGGTTTGTAGGTTTTTTGACAATGAATAACATAAATGTTCCTGCTCTTCACTGCGTTATTCACCAGCGAGCTCTGTTTGCAAGGGGTCTTAAAATAGTGGATGCAATGAAAACTGCAATACAAATAATTAATAAATTAAGAGGTGGGCACAATTCTTTACAGCACAGGAAACTTAAATGGGTTTTAGAGGAAAATGCCGCTGATTATGGAGATTTATTGTTAAATACAGAAATAAGTTGTGGTAGGAGTCTGGAGAGATTGTTTGAGCTGCGCTCTCAAATAAAGTAATTTTTAGAGTTTGACAACTCAGCCTCTACAAAAGATCTGATTGCAGCTTTAATAAATCCTGATTTTCCGTTTTCACTAGCGCTCCTTTGTGATTTGACAAAACACATAAACGTGTTCAACCTGGCTTTGCAAGGTAAAAATAAAATAAGTTGCGATTTGCTATATTCAATAGACGAATTCAAAAGAAGACTGTCCACTCTTCAGTCACAATTTGCAGAGGGAAATCTTTCAAATTTACCGAAAACCAAAGAAATTTTTGAAGAGTATGGAAATATCGAAAATCTACAACAGTTCGGAGTTTCTTTTCAGACATTGAGAGACGAATATACTAAACGATTTTCCGATATAGAGAGTATCAGACCACTTACTGAACTGTTCAAAAATCCTCTGCAATGCGCAATTGACAACTATCAATCGGAAATTCTGGAAGAACTGATAAAGATGCGTTCTGACTTTTCTCTTACTGTTGCAACAGGGATAGAGTTTTGAGAGAAATAAAGCACTATGATTTTCCGAATATAAAGAAAACAGTTTTAAAATTATATTCGATTTGTGGTACAACATATACCTGCGAATCTGCTTTATCCTGCATGAAAATAATTAAGAGTAAATACAGAAAATCCTTGACTGGTTCTCATCTCAAGGACTTACTAATTATAAAATGCTACCCTAATAACATTGACGTGGACAAAGTTATTTCTGCCTATAGAGCTAATTTTTGAATACCCACATACACTTCCTCTTTGTGCAAAGTTATATTTTTAAATTTGAAGAAATATTGAATTTTATATGAAAATTGATTTCTTTGGCCGTTTTTTATGTGCACTATTTTTAATTAACTTGTATTTTTTAATTTTATTTCTTACCTTTTTTACAAAGTACGCTTTATCCCATTTGAATAGGTAAATTAATTTTTCTTATGTCAGCAACAATTAAGGAGATGTTTTTAGAAAAATAATTATGTTCTTCCCAGACTACTTTCAAAAAATACCTAAATAAACTTTTTGATTTATCCGTATATTTTATAAGACATAAAAAAGTAAAAAATAGTCTATGTTTTTTTACTTAGTAACTTATTAGTCCACTCACTCTTTAAAAAATAATGTCAGGTAAACAATTTGGCACAGAATTAGTGTAATTACAATGCATTTCTGGGGTATTTGAATCCCAAGTTTCCTCGATAATGGGCTTCAGTACCGGAACAGAGTTAAATTGGGAGCCCGTTTTCCAGTGGTGGAACCGTGAAGCTGGCCGATCAAGGATCTCTCGGCGTGGATAGTGCAACAATTTTACACAAATTTCGCCAAATTAACTTTGTTTCGGTACTGAAGCCCATTATCGTGGAAAATTGGGATTCGATAACCGCAGAAATGCATTGTAATTACACTTATTCTGTACCAAGTTGTTTACCTGACCTTGTTTGTTATAGAGGTGGACTAATAAATTACTAAAAAAAAACATTTCAATACTTTTTCTTGAACTTTTTGGTCTTCCATATAATAATGAAATGTATGTACGCATTCCTAAGTAAATTGGTTTGCTTGTTTCCTTCGAACATGTTCGATTCCGGCCTTACACTTAACCCTCTACTGCAGAGGTGGGCAGCCTCGGCAGAGCGTTTTTGTAATTTGAATGAATTATGAAGGAGAGGAATAAAAAGTCTTAACAGCGAAAAACGCGTTATTTACGTATCAATAAACCTATATGAAAAGAAAAAACGACTCTAAGTCATTTATTTTAAATTTTATTTTGGAAATAAATATATGGAAAATTATAGAAAACAGTTGGGTAGCGGTAAACCCATATTGATTGACACAGAAGAGGATGTGTGAATTAAGGAAATATTTTTTGGTTTACAAGAACAACTTGTGTTCTTCCTTATTTTTTCTTTTTTTACAGTTGAGTTCCGCGCAAACGAATATAACGTCTATTTCTATTTCGACCACGCACACAAAAGTGAGGTTATATTCAAATGTCATCTAACCATAGACAAAGAAATTATGTTCCGGAATTCGTAGTTAACTTCACAATGCATTTAATTAGTTTGATATATTTTTAAAAAGTTCTCAAAGTAGTGACACCATATTTCAGTTCGTATGCGGTGGAGGGTTAATTTAATTCGAGCAATCAGTTGTATCGATCACCATCGAACTGACGTTCGCAATAATAAACAACACTTTGGTCAGGGCGTATACGCCTTGACTTCGGTTATAAGATCATGTTGTATGAAACTGAACGACCCAGTAGAAATCGGTTGTATGCATTCATGAAGAATGCTTGCTATATGAGAGAATAAGTGTGAACAATTCATGCGTAGTCATTAATTTCCCCTAATAAATTCAAATTCTAGCGAATTACAAGCGAATGTACGTTGTCGTTGTTTTAAGTACATTTCTTGATAAATTTGAGGTGGAATTTTCGTAATATTTTCCGTCTTGTACAAAAATTTTAGTGAACGGATGTGTTGTGCGATACTATTTTCAGCACTAACCGGCTTTTAAAAGATATGCATTTGCATATGTAAATGCTACTTTTATGTATGTCCCCGTATATTAAAATGTATCAGAAAGGTAGCATTTACATATGGGGATACATATCTTGTAAGAATGCTTGAATACTGTTCCATTAATGAATTTTTGTAAGATTGAAACATTAATACAGCCATATGCATACAGAAGTAGTACAAGTGTATGGTTAGAGTATGCATACGCTCTGAGAAACCACGCGTGTTAAATGGAAATGAAGGTTCATTTATACTGGCATGTATACACAGCAGCAAGCTCATGCCACCAACAGCGATCTTGTATGCATAAAATTTCTACTGGGGACTTGTTCGCACGCACACAGTGACATCAATTGCACACACACTACAAAAATGCTCTGCCGAAGCTACCCACCTGCAAGCCATGGCTGAGCAGTTTCTCCTCAAATTCGACAGATTTACAGACACCTTCGCAACTTTTTTGTTATCACACGTACACACTTACAGATTTGGTATTTGAATTTTGAAAAATTTTTCATTTGCTAGAGCGGAATTCCTACTTTTATAGGAATTCTGTGCATTAAAGCGAGTAAGAAATATGGCAGTTTTTATGACAGTATGCTTTGACGAAAAACGTCGCATTTGATAAAAATTTTAGAGTATAAATATTATTTTATAATTTTACAGATATGTATTTCGAATTTCATTTTATCTTCCCGTTGCCGTTGCCGTTGACTTTGCATCATTATTTTTAAGGTATGTACATACATATGTAAATTACTTAATTTGATCATTTTAATTGATTTTCTCGTTATTACAGATTTGCAACAATTAAAATTACCATCGCCAACATCATCTTTAACGCCGTCACCAGCTGATATCGAACTCATCATCAATCAACACCTCCTCCATCACCTTTAATGCCACCAGAAGTATCGCCACCATCATCATTCATCACCGGTACCAGCAAAATCGCACCATCAAAATTCCACGCCTCTACCAGCAAAATCACCTTCAACATCGCCACTATTACTTTAAGGCCACCACCAACATCACCTTCAACGCCGGCACCAGCAATGTTATTAACATCCACATCAATGGTCCTCTGCAATAACGACACAATTCAAAATTAAAAAAATAAAAACTCTGTTACTACTGTTAAGTGGCTCTTGTCTGTAATCCTCGTCTAATCCATTTCCACCCTTTACTAAAGTAAGCAGTAAGGATTGCTAAAGTAAGTACTAAATATTAGTAAGGGTTTTATTTTTTGAATTTTGAATTGTGTTATTATTGCACAGGACCATCGATATGTATGTTATTTGTTTGTATATATGTACTATACGAGTTTTGTATTTATAAACGTTTTTTAAATAAACCAATTCATTTTTAAAAATAAAAATTTTGATTTTATACTTATTTGCTTTTTCCTGTACTGAGGAGTTTATAACGACAACAATGAGTAGTTTGTTTATTAGCACTGAGGACTTGCTAATGACAACAATGAGTACTTTATTCATTAGCACTGATGTGTTTATAAAACCGAAAATAAGCAGTTTGGTAGTTTCTAGAGCAGAGCAGATATATTTTTCATTAATCAAAGTTTCCAATTAGTAAGAAGAGGTAAAAAATGACACCGACAAGGGGAAAGTGCTCAGTTTTATCCCATCGCCTGAACAAAAATGAGTATTTTAATAACCACTTTTGTAATTAGTGATAATGATAAAATGAGCACTTATTTGATGCTCAGCTGTCTTGCAGGGCCAGCTCTGATATATACATATGTATACACGCAACATATTTTTTTATCGGTTCGAACAATTTGATACAATCAAGCATGATTCAGTAATACAAGGTTAGATAATTATTGACAGTATTTGACACTCCCTTACAAAAGGTTGCATTTACCAAGGACAGAGAAAGGGGAAGAATGCAATCCCTTGTTGCGAAAATGGTAGTAGAAAAATACGCAAAGTAGGCAATTAGTAGTGAAATTCCTTTTGTAAATTCTTATGTATTTGCAGGAAATCTGGCAGTTTTAACGAAATATTAATATATCTACGTGAATTACGTAATTCATGTGCTATTTAGCTGTATAAAAACTGCAAAATGACTCAAAATTGAAATAAAACGACTATGAGATTTATGTAAACATCCAATTTAAAAACAATTTTTGTTTTCATCAGTTAAATCTGCTTCATATTCATATAAAAATAAACATATTGCACAACTGCTAAGAGAGCGGGGCGAGAGAGACAATTGTCAGTTTATCGAACCTTGAATTATTGAATCACGATGAAAAACAGTTTCGTTACCGCACAATATGTTGTGTTGTACTGATTCACGATGATGGTGCATATACGGAACATGCGAGTAACGAGACTATTATGTGAGAAACGATTCGGTACTTCGAGTCAGGGGTTGTATTCGTTACTCAGTAACGAATACCTACGGTTTGCTACAGCTTTACCCTCATCGCCAAGCTGAAATTTATGTTACTCCAAGAAGGTAGCAAAATGGCCGTCCTCGATGGGTCAGGTAACGAAGGCAAGTTGGACAGGGGCCTTCATGCAGACGAAGATGATTTTATGTGCGTAAAGCTAAAAGCAATAGAGCAGATACAGTTTGATGGAAATTTTGAAAATTGGCTTCCATTTTGCAAGCAGTTCAAGCGCGTTTTTCATAATAGGTTTGTATAGTAACTCCTCCAGTAAAATATTGCAGCGAGAGCGTAAAAGCAAAATAGAGCGTAAAATAGAGAAGAAGAGACAACTATCAGAAAAAGTTATTGAACACAAAACCAGTAAAAACTTGCAATTGAATAGTTGTTGCACCGTTTTGATGTTCTGCTGTAAACATTTTACTATTTATAAATCAGTTTTAAACTCTTTGCCTTACACGCAAGCACTTACATAGCCCAGTACATCAATAATATTTTAGTTTCCACTCATTTTACTTTTTTTGTGCTAAACCAAGTCAACAAATGGCGGCTCTTGACATTTATTCTTCTTCTTCTTCTGCTAGCTAATTTCAGCTCGTACAAATTTCAGCTTTTCCAGTAAAAATTTGCAGGTTCCAGTACAAATTAGTACTGACTATTGGTTGAAGGTTATGGAGAGACTGGTGGAGGTCCGTATCAGAGAGTCGGTTGGTGACAGACTCCCTACCACACAACATGCTTATACGAAAGGTAGATCTACAGAAACGGCGCTACATGAAATAGTGTCGTATATAGAGAGATCACTAGACATCAAAGAATATACGCTAGCAGCCTTCCTGGATATAGAGGGCGCCTTTAACAACATCATGCCGGGCGCGATAACGGCAGCACTGACGGGCCTGGGCATCGACTCGCGCTTAGTTGCGCTCGTAAACCAAATGCTGAGATGCAGGGTGGTCCGGGCGGAGCTAGCGGAGGTATCGTTGACCAGGTTCGTAGAGAGGGGCACCCCGCAAGGGGGAGTCCTATCGCCTCTATTATGGGTCGCAGCGGTAAACTCACTGCTGTGTGGCATGGAGGGGGGTGGCTGTAAGGTTATTGCGTATGCGGCTGATCTTGCACTAACAGTAAGTGGGAAATTTCCACAGACTCTATGTGACATTATGCAGGTAAAACTGAAGGAAGTCGAGAGTTGGACAAAAAATAACGGGTTAGGGGTAAACCCAAGCAAGACAGAACTTGTACTGTTCACAAGAAGGTACAAAATCCCCCCATTGATAACACCAAGGCTGGCACAGACCACACTAAAATTAAGCGAATCCGCTAAATACCTGGGGATAGTCCTAGATAAAAAATTAAGCTGGATTCAAAACACCGAAGAGCGGGTGCGGAAGGCCACGGTTGCCCTATACAGCTGCAGGAGAGCAATCGGCCAAAAATGGGGTTTAACCCCGAAGCTAGTGCACTGGATATACACCGTCGTGGTGAGGCCCATACTTCTGTACGGGGTAGTGGTATGGTGGCCAGTGCTGGAGAAGAAAGTAAACATTATTAAATTACAAAAAGTGGAGAGAACGGCCCTGATCTGCATTAGTGGTGCTCTCCGCACAACACCTACTATGGCAATGAATACGATCCTCAACATCATACCCATAGATATTATGGGACGACAATACGCTGCGTTTGCAGCCCTAAGACTACAGGGGCTTAAAAGCTGGAAAGCGGCTCGCTGTGGTCACACTACAATTCTGAGAAACCGACAACTACCGAGTACAAAGGACTACTGTGTACCAAGGCTCACTTTCACTAAAGGTTATAGCGTAACGCTACCTAGCAGGGAATCATGGCTCGAAGGAGTTCCGGGGTCTAGAGATGCCATAAGATTCTACACGGACGGCTCCAAACTAGAAAATAGGGTAGGAGGAGGCGTCTACTCGGAGAAATTGGGAATAAAAAGATCATTCCGACTACCTGACCACTGTAGTGTCTTTCAAGCCGAATTGGCAGCCATACAAGAAGCCGTTGACAGCCTAAAACTAGCTGTTATCGCCACTACGGAAATATATATATACTCAGACAGTCAGGCGGCCCTTATGGCGCTTGACTCTGTCACTATAAATTCGGAAACAGTTGCCAACTGCCGCAAATCACTTAACGTGATGGCAGAGCAGTTCGCTTTGCACCTGGTATGGGTACCGGGGCACAGTGACATACCAGGAAATGAGAAGGCAGACGAGCTTGCAAGGGCGGGTACTTCCTCTCCACTTTCACCAGCCTGGAAGAGGGTGGGTATGCCACTCGCTTCCTGCAAGCTCTTACTAAGGGAGAACTTCCTTGAAGAAGCGGCCTCCAGATGGGAGCGCACTGAAAACTGTAATACAACGAAGCTTACATGGCCAAAATGGGATGTACGGAGATCGAGAGAAACTCTCACTCTCAATAAAGGCGATATGTCACTGGCCATTGGTCTGCTCACAGGACATATTCTGATAGGAAGGCACGCAGAACGCCTCGGGGTTAGTCACAACGACTACTGCAGGAGCTGCCACGACGAAGAAGAGCCTGAATCAATAAGGCACTTACTCTGCGATTGCCCAGCACTGGGCAGGAAAAGACAGAAATTCCTAGGTATAGGTCTTCTAGACGATCTAAGCGCGACTGCTAAGTTTGGAATACGGCAGTTGCTAAGGTTTGCAGACTCCACAAACTGGTTTAAGGAGTAGGGGTTTTTTTGGATCCATGTGGTATCACAATGGGCCCTGATCGGGCCTAAGTGTGCTGGCGCCCTCTGGGCCTAGCAGCCACTTCAACCTAACCTAACCTAACCTGGTTACTATGCAAACCTAATAACAATAAAATTCTACCAACAACGAAATTCAGCTACTTAAGTTGATTGGGGTTGCAGCTTCTACTATAACGGGATTCACTCCAAGTGAAAAATGCTATGATGATGCAATCGCACTCTTACAAGAGCAGTACGGTAACAGTAACAAAATCGTTGAAAAGTATGTACAAAAACTTCTTGACATGAAAGTGGTGCAATCACCGAGCGACCTTAAAAGCCTTCGCAGCTTGTATAACAAGGTAACCACGATAATAAGAACGCTTTCACCTCTCCAAATCTCTCCTTCTCAGTATGCAATCATCATAAGGTCAATCATTTTAAAATGTCTTCGCTCTTAGCTGCGTATTGAATATCACAAAAACCACTGTCAAACGCACTCAATGCAAGTGTAGAAAGGAAAGAAGAATTAGAAAATTTACTTTCCTTTATTAAAATTGAAGTTGAAGCCTTGGAAAGTCAAAAATGTCAAAAGCTGATTGCAAAGAGAAATCGAGCGCGCCAAAAAATACAGTTGGGGGTACTGCAGTGGGATTGCTTACAAGTTCAAACGGTACGAAAAGGCAATGCTTGTTTTGCTAAGGCACAAATCATTTCACGCATAATTGTAATAGTGATCTTACAATTGCTTAGAGAAAATCTCTTTTACGAAGAGATGGGAGATGCTACCGGAGGGCAGATAAAACTCATACCTCCAAGTTTTATAAAAGCCAGTGGGTGAAATGTGAAACATGTAAAGGGCGTCACATAGCAGCATTATGTGAAGATAGAAATCGAAGTAAAGAACGTAGCGAGCAAAACGAAAGGGCTTATCAAAGCAATCACGGCAATAAAGAGCAAGCGTCGGCTTCAATGGTCAGCCCATGATTCAATAATACAAGGTTCGATAAACCGACAGTTGTCTCTCTCGCACCGCTCCCTTAGTAGTGGCACCGTGTTGCTTCTTTGCAAATTTACTTGGAAAAAGTGTTGCTTTGCTGTGAAATAGAAGTACAAGCTTTTGTGCAATATTTTTATTTGTATATGCATATGAAGCACATTTAACTGATGAAAACATAAACTGTTTTTAAATTGGAGGTTTACATAAATCTTATAGTAGTTTTATTTTAATTTTGAGTTTTTTTGCAGTTTTTATATGGCTTAATAGCACAAAAATTGCGCAATTCACGTAGATATTATAACATTTCGTTCAATATTTCGTTTAAAATGCCAGATTTCCTGCAAATAAATTAGAATTTACAAGAGGAATTTCACTACTATTTGCCTACTTTGGGTTCTTTTCTAGTACCATTTTCGCAGCAATTGGATTTCATTCCTCCCCTTTCCCCATACTTCGTTAAAGCAACCTTTTGTAAGGGAGTGTCAAACCGCGGCTGTCAATAATTATCTAACCTTGTATTATTGAATCATGCGGTCAGCCATAAAGAGCATACTGCGAGTTCGACGGTCAGTCAAAACGCGAAACTAAGTGCAACGCATGATAATGATAGTGATAAAATAGTAAAAAAAGATTTTAGCACGTATTATAATGGATAACGGAAGCCAAAAAAGCTACACTAGTTAAAAAAAAATCGCTAAAGAGCTCGGATTGTCGGTAATCGGTGAAGAAATTTCGAGAATAACAAGAAATAAGCAAATAACAAAAATGAAAAGGATCAGAGTAAACGTACGAAGCCAGTGCAATAACAATAAATATCGAAATAATTGCCATTGTAGTGCCAACAGTTTGAGCGGATATCTTGCCGATTCCTTGCGAAAACGTACATAACTTCAAATTTACTCAATTTGATTTAGCCGACAAAATAATGATAAACTCCCGAAACTCACAGGATATCGTATGACGAGAGTGACTTTTGGGGTTAAATCTCCCGAAACTCACAGGATATCGTATGACGAGAGTGACCTTTGGGGTTAAATCAAGTTCTTATTTGCCTGCAGCGACAACTAACAAGCATCTTGAAGCAAAAGTCGAACACTATGGGTCAGTGTGCGAAAAACTACAACAATCATTTTATGTAGATGACCTCGATTTAAGTGTGCCAACGTATGCTGAAGCAAGAAATCTTGTGGCAGTAGCAACTGAAGTGATGAGTGCAGGAAGTTTTAACTTCAGGAAATGGAGTACAAACGATGTACAACATAAACAAAATTTTTTGAACGATGATATCGAGTAACCGATCATACAAAAGGTACTTCGCATCAACTGGCGCACATCGAGCGACCGAATAAGTGTGGAGTTGAGAAGTTCCGTTGACATGGTGAATCGGCTAAGACCTACGAAACGAAATATAAGCAATGCAATGGCGAGAGTGTACGACCCCTTAGGTAAGCTAGGACCGTTCACTGTGCGAATAAAGTTACTTCTCCAGAGCGTTTGGAAGGAAAATGTGCCATGGGACAGCAGGGATGATAAATGAGTTTTTAAATTTTGTACCAAATGGCAAAAAAAAGTGTTACTAAATAAACCGAAAAAGTACCAACATTTAAAAGACCATACATACATAGTTACATATACAAAAATTTTCAAAGAAACCGTTGCATTTAACGGAATGGAAATTTCACAAAAATATTTTGCAAAATATTTCCTTTTATAGAAATAAACAAGTTAATAAGTGTTCCCGTACCTAAAATCTTACAAAGTGGGGGAAATCGAGAGCGGAAAATGACACTGAGATGTGTCAATTTCTGCTGGAAAAAGTTTTACCTGCGAAAACTTACAAGTAAAAAAGTCCGCTGATCACAAACATGTCAATAAACCAAAAAAAAAGGAATAAAAGTTTAGTTTAGTTAATTTACTATTGATCTCTAATTTTCTAATTTTAGTGTGTCCACTATGGCTGCCTTATAAAATTTTTCAATTGTACCATATTTTTCCCAGAAATATACCAAAATAGATAATAATGCTGAAAGGTTCTGACTGAATTTGTCAGTTGATGGGATGCTGAAAATGGGATAATTTTAAATGCATATTTGTAGCTATATCTACTTAATTTAATTTTATTATTTTATTTTGGAATGCATCATGATGTGGTATCAAAAATATTTGGTAGAATTAAACTTATTCATTCCGAGATAATCCATTTATATGTTAAAAACATTTTTCCAATACAAAAGTATTCAATATTTAGTAAAAATTTCCAAATCGGGGACAATGCACCAAGCCGATAATAAATTACCAAAGGGACCACCTATTGCAACTGCGAAAGTGATCAGCTGTAAACGATTCGAAATTCTGCACAATGAACGACGACGCACCCACCAGGATTATGGGCAGCTGCTGCAGCTCGCCAGGCATAACAATAGTCAGCGCTGGTCTGATAAACAGCACATCATGGCGACCTATGCTAACTTTGGCATCAGACCATCTGCCCATAGTCATCTCGATCGATAAACCAACCGGCTTTGCTTCCGCGGAGCACCGAAAATATATCAACTTTTCTAAAGCTGATTGGAAAGGCTTAGCGGATTTTACTGAAAGCACCTTCGCTGCTCTCCCCACACCAACCGACGTCCACCTTGGTGAACGTAAGTTCCGCAGGGCTGTCACCGCTGCTGCAGCTCGCTTCGTACCAGCAGGATGTATAACCGACCCACGTCCAAATTTCCCTGCTGAAGCGGCTGTTCTAACCGATGAGCGTGATAGCCTTCGTCAGGCCGTTCCGGAGATCCCCGTACCAAGGATCTCAACGCGGAGATTCAGCAACTAGTTAACGTACATAAGCGGAAGAAGTGGGAAGAGCATCTGAAGACCTGTAACTTCACCTGTGATGTGAGTAAGCTTTGGTCAACCGTGAGGTCACTGTCCAATCCGACGAAGCACGACGACAGAGTCGAAATTTCTTTCGGCGACCATGCTTCGTCGGACCCGGAGCGATGCCCGAGCTATTTTAGCCGGCAGTTCATACTGCATCCTCCGGTGGACAAAGCCAAGCGTCTAGTAACCAGAAGGCTGCACAAACTGCCAACAACCTGTGCCTGTGCTGATGCTGAAAAATTTGGGTCCTGCGGGGGTAGCGTACCTAACGGAGGTCCTCAATTTGTCTATGGCCACTCTCATCATCCCAGACATCTGGAAGGTGGGGAGAGTGGTCCCACTGCTCAAACCGGGGTAACCTGCCAACATAAGAGATTCTTATCGGCCGAGAACACTCCTTTCCCCGGTAGCGAAGACACTCGAGGCCTTGCTGCTCCCGTATTTCACAAACCACTTGACCCCAGCGAAGCATCAGCATGGTTTCCGTAAAGTGCTCAGTACAACAACAGCACTTAACACCATAAACACTCAGATAACCGTGGCCTTAACCGTAAACGTCCCTGTGAGAGAACGATTCTAGTAGCGTTGGACCTGTCAAAGGTTTTTGACACTGTCAGGCATTCCACGCTACTAGAAGGTATAGAGGCTTCCTCTCTCCCACAGAGGCTCAAACGGTGGTCGGCAAATTATCTGAGTGGTCGACACTCGTCGGTAATGTTTAGAGACAAATCGAGAAAACTTAAAAAAATAAAACAGGGGGTTCCCCAGGGTGGTGTCCTTTCCCCGCTACTGTTTAACTTTTATATTTCAAAGCTCCCTCAACCACCCGAGGGAGTCTCGATTGTCTCTTACGCCGACGATTGCTCGATCATGACGAGCATCTCTCTGAACTTTCTAGATTCTTCACTGCAAGGTGTCTAGCCCTCTCCCCTACGAAATCCTCTGCGACCCTGTTCACAACCTAGACGAAGGAGGTCAGGCCACCTCTGGAAATTCACGTATGACACACCAATTCCGACAGTGAATAATCCTGGCAACATACAAGGCAATAGGCCGGCCGGTTTTAAACTACGCTACAGACGGTACAAAACACAGCACTTAGGACAGCGACCGGATGCCTCCTGATGTCACCAGGACACCACCTCCACGATGAGGCGAAAATGCTCCCAATTAGGGAGCACTACACGATGTTCTGCAAGCAGTTTCTGGTTGGAAGCCATAGATGTGGCCACCCAAATAGACAGCTGCTTGCAGAGGAGCCCTCGCCGAGGCACGTCAGGAGGCATCTATATGAACTGACGGACGAAGTCCCGTCAGCTTACAGACAGGCCCTGAACGGCATTCACAGGGACACAGTCTCGAGTTATGTAGACTCAAGACCTGTGAATGCCGTTCTAGACACACCAACACCGGACATTGACGCGACGGAGCTCCATCTGCCTCGGGAGACCAGAACAACAATAGCCCAACTTCGCTCTGGCTACTGCAGCAGGCTAAACTCCTACCTGAGTAGGCTAAATGCGGATGTGCCGAACGAATTTCCGGCATGCGGAGAGACCCCTCACGACTCGAAACATCTCTTCGCATGCCCGGAAAACCCCACAACCCTAACGGCGTTAGAGTGTTATATTTCGACATAATTGTGGTGCAGTACCCTATCGTGACAAAAATTTATCAAAAATGTCAATGGCTAACAAAATGTACCAAAAAAGTACAATTGTACCATCAATTTCATCACTGTGGGACAGTATTTTGAGCGATACGTTTGCGAACGAATTCCAAAACTGGCAGGAAGAACTTCCACTTTTAAGCGATATGACCATTCTTAAATGTCTGGTCAAAGAAAAAACTGCTACACACCATCTACACATATTCGCAGATGCCAGCCCAAAGGCTTATAGGGCTGTAGCGTATGTTCGAACCAGGGTTGTTGCGAATATTCGCATTCGCAACCGCGGAGCTTCCGCATTAATTTTAACATTCGCATTCGCTTTCGCATTCGCAATAGTCAATGCGGGGCTTTTGCGAATGCAAATATTTTGCAAGTGGACCGATAAAACGTATATATGGCAAAAAAATTCCATATTGAAGCCAATATTTTTGAATGTGGTCGTAGGAGTAATTATGTAACAAAACTGGTTTAAAGTCATATTTATCAACTTTGTTAAAAATGTCTTTAAAATATTATTTCCTAAGCTATATAACCGAGCTATCAATGGGCAGCCATAAAAGTTCCCACTTCTACTTGACCTTTGACGTACGTCAAAGAGAACATAGTACTTTTAATAATATTTTTTTCTGTGCTTTAAATACCTGCTTTGGCTTCTTTCTTTATTATGATTTTTTGGACCAATCTTAAAAAAAAACTGCTAGACACAAAAGAAGAAAATGTGCACAGTAATTCTTAACAAAATTTTCTTGATTTGCTTTTGATGTTATAGGCGGCATACACGGTGCGTCTGACTCGTGAGTCACAGCAATATGACTCTGAATGATTCAACTGTGTGTAGTCGAAGGCGAGTCAACACGTACACAAATGACTCGCGAGTCAGACGTACCGCGTATGCCACCTATTACATATATTCGTTTGAATAATTTCAAATGGGGCTCTTTGGGGAATTTATTTTTAGCAAAAATTTTGAAAACAGTAGTTTTGTTTACTTGTTGGATAATATTTTTTTAATAGGGATATACATTGGATCCTTGGCTAAAAACTTCTGTGGGAAAACTGCCCCTTCTTTGCTATTTAAAGTCAATGAGTAAGCTCCTCCAATAGGGATTTCAGTAGAAATGATCAACGTCTAGCTATAAGGAGAACATGGTTGCCATTTCCGATTTATTTTTCGGACCAAAAAATTAAACAAATGGAAAAAATGGACCAATTTTTATTACATCGGGTGGAGTTTATTCCTCTTTATCAAGAAAATATGCTAATTCAGTTTTTATAACGATTTTTTTATATTGCATCCAAAGTGCATTACAATTATATATTACTAACATTATATTATTTAAAGTTTCAAAGCATTATTTGTTTCTTAAATTCGTTTTTATTAATGCTAAATCAAAAAATTTGCGCTCAGCTGCTGCGGAACTGCGAGGCAGACTAAAAATGTTATGAACTAAATCACACAATTCTCCAAAAGCCGCTTCACCCAATCCATTTTTAATAAACTTACTTGATCCCAAAAACGTTCTATATTGGTAATTGGTACAGTTTTTGAAGTTACGTTCACTCAGCCTCAATTTGCGAATCTGAAATTTAATTATGTCTGCATGATTTAACAATGCAGGAAATTGGTCGAGTGGCGGCAAAATTGATACATCAGTATGAGAAAGAACTTTATGTGGTGTAATAATTTCAAGATGTTTAATATCTTTTCGATCAATGAAATAGAAAAAATTGAAAGCGCGAAACTATTGCATGAAGTGAAAGAGAGATAATAACCTAACCAAAGGCTCGTGTAATGGACAATTTTAAAAAGAATTGGACCAATGGACCAAACGACCTTTAATTAGATAAGAATAACGTAACTATCTGTTATTCAAATGCTTATAAAAAAATGGGGTGGCTTAAAAAAAAAACAATATTCTGATCCGATTCGGCTGGCAGTCACGACTTTGAAAACAGAATTTTGTTCAAAACTAATAATCTATTTTCCATATCCACCTATTTAGCTCGCTATAAGCACAAATTTTTCAAAGCAGTCGCAGAAGAAAGTATTGAAAATGAATTACAAAAACTAAAATCGAAAAGTGCTGATAAAGTTACAGGTTCTCCAAATTCTGAAACAACATGACATATGTATGTATCTGGTTTGGCTTTTAAGCGCATCTAAAATTTCACATTCGCAACATCACAAACAACAAAATTAACTAAATTTGCCTACAATTGATCTGAAAATCGAATCAGTTATATTATGTACCGATTCAACAATTGCTCTTAATTGGATACTTGGTTACGTGAAAACCAACAAGTCGTACATAACTCCGAGAGTAAAAGAAAACAACAGTTTGTCCAACCTATACAATTGGCAGCATTGCGGTGGTAAATCTAATCCCGCTGATTCACTCACTCGAGGTGTCAAAGCTGAAATGTTATTGAACTTGGACTTATGGAAGCATGGACCACCATGGCTAATTGAGGACAAAAATGTGTCCAGCAACGATTAGCGCAAAACAAATATTTTGATTGACAGTGACGATAGGAAACCGAATGAACCAATTCTTACCATTGAAAAATTCAGCAAATACAAGCGTTTAATACGGACCACTGCATTCGTTTACAATTCATAAAGCGCGTAAAAGTAGAACGCTATACGCCAATATAAGGAGAAATCAAGGCGAATATATATAAGGTGGTATCGATTCAACAAATAGAACAATTACTTGTTTTTTGTTTTTGCTTCAGAAAGTGAACTTCAAAATAAAAGCAATATTAAAATATATATAATGTTTAGAGTTATTTGACTATTTAAACATTGAAACTGGAAATGATCTCATTATTGCTATTAAAAAATGTCATGTATATAAAATAATTTATTGGCTCCTGTAATATTATAAAGGTATCTCGTACTACATGTTAATGTGTATACTCATATTAAAATGAATAACATTTTTATTTTTTATGAACAACATTTTATTTATAAACGGGTAAGGCTTCCTCAAGTGGGCCCCGCATTTACCAAGATTATTATTTTTCAATGATATTCAGCCAGCGCCGAATTTTTTAGTCGAAAAGTACACTGTGTAAATTTTGTTGCAAAATTCCAAATAGTTTGTTTTTAATCAACAATTGAAAATTTTTGCAGTGCTTTGGAAATTTTTATTTTTCTTTGAAAATAAGTGTCCGAATGAAAAAATTGTTTTGGGTGAAATTATTTGCGGTACAAATTTTTTTTTGCTTTTCTTGGTAAATAATATATAATCTTGGTAAATTCGGGGCCCACTTGAGGAAGCCTTACCCATACCAAGATATTATTAAAAACAAGTACTCTGGCGTTTCAAATTATTATCTGCTACTTACATTCATAGTTCTGCTAGGAATAAAAGTGTACTGAAAAGTACTGATTTTTATAGCATGAAAAAGTCTAATGTACTGATTTCGCGCCAAAAAAATCTGGCAACCCTATCGACAGCGAATATCTATGAATTTGACGATATGACGAGTAACCCAATCATTTTACCAAAACATTCCTGGTTAAGCGTTCTGATAGTGTATGACGCTCACAACGAAGTGTCGTTTATAAACGGCTTCATGCTAAGTCTGGATCTGAGCCGTGGGTAGTCTTACCGATTGAGCGAATAAAAACAAGTAAACTACCGGAATAGATTTCGCTGGTTCGCTTTATGTGAAAGAACCAAAGTCTGATCTTTTGATTAAGGTGTATATACTACTATTCACATGTTCAGCAATTCGAGCAGTTCATCTCGAGCTTGTCGAGAACATGTCAGTAAAAAGCTATGTCGACGCCATAAGGCGATTCATAGCGAGACGTGGTATACTAAGTGTTATAATAGCTGACAATGCAATAAATTTAAAAGACCAGATCATGAAATAGCGAAACTGTTTACGTTTGTTCAAGAAGAAAAGGTCCAGCGGTTTGCAGCCCATAAGGGCATTGTTTGGAAATATATTCCGTGTTCAAAGCGTCAAAACTGCTATAAAGGCAACGATCGGCAAAGGGCTTTTGACAAGTGGTGAACTTGCAACTCCCCTTGCTAAAGTAGAAAGTACCATCAATGACAGATCACCGACATATGTATCTAGCGATGAAAAGGACTTTGAGCAATTGACGCCATCTCATTTCTTGCATAACGGCAGCTCAGTTTTACCAAAGACTAACTTTAATTTTGCAACAACACAAAAGCTCTTTCCAGGTCTTGGCAGCTAAGGCAAACGCTGTTAAATCGTTACTTAAAGCGTTGGCATGGGGAGCAGTGTTTCCGTTGTGCGACTTAAGTGTCATATTGACACTTTTCTTAAAAATCATGCGAATTTTGCCCCTTTTCTTTGATTTAAAATTCTATATACACATTTTGAAAAGTTTTTCGTAAATTATATTTTTTTTACGTGATTAAAAATGCTTTTAGTATTTACTTTTCAAAGGCACTTAAAAAATTCATCTCTGATTTCAACCTGTTTAGGCGCGACTGCTAACACCGGGCGCCTAAATTCGTGCTACGTACTGCTGCATGTGCAAAAATTACTTTTGTGCAATTTATGAAATTTTTGCATATGCACTTCTCAACTGCCATGTAATTGAACTTTCCTAAATTTCAATTAGTTGGCACTTCAAAGTATGCTCTGCCTAGTCGGATGCATTCTCCGGACACTGCTTCCGGAGCATCTTGCGGACTCTGCATGGTTGTACGCGAACGTGGTAAACGAACTTTGCCATTGGCCACAGTGCCTACCCACTTTTTTGATCTAATAAATATTTCATTATATAAATCCATACATGCAAACTCCCCTCTCACTGAGTTATTCACAACCTTTTTATTATGTCACACACTTTCTGCAAAAATATCAAGAAGTAGCATGAATCAGGGACATAACAGTTTTAAGTTTTATAGCAAAAACGTTGCTCCATAACAGTTATTAGATGAGAAATATTTTTTATTTAATCGATAAGAGTTATGACCACGGTGACCATCCGTTCTGTTTTTTGCAGGACCGTACTGTTTTTCAAAGGTCGGTCCTGCGTAATTTCTCAAACCTAAAAAACCCGAAAATGTACTGATTTTTTCCAAGTGTCCTGCATTTGTTCCGCATTATATTCGTTATTTTAAAATTATCGCACAATGGATGCATTTTTTCAAAAAAGTGTTTTTTGGTACTTTTCGTAGCTTTTCTTCATATCTCATGAGGGTATTGATATGCCTCTTACCAAAATATATATGTAACTTGTGGCGACTTCAATGAAAACTATTAGTGCTACAGGCGACCATTTGCATTTTGTCGTCAAAGTCGAAAAATGTGAGATTTTCAATCAAATACGCAGATTCATTTGGTTATTTTTTTCATTATTTTAAAAATTCGATAAAGAATACATATCATTACAGTAAATTTTGAGTCAAAGATAATGAAAATCGGATTAGATATGTAGATGCTATGGAGCGCAATCTGCACAAATTATATATTTTTGTAAAGGGCACTTTGTAACTCGTCGTTTACGTCGATTCCTGACGTCGATTTTTGACAAATAACTGCGAAAAGTAACAAAAAACTCAAAATTTGACTATAAAATAATCTTTTAAAGATTTTCACTCTTCGTGTAAGCTATTGTAATTATAATATGTTTTACTATACTTTCATAAATATTTATGTAAAAAAAGATTAATATCGATGAAAAAAACGTGATAAATTTTTTTTAAGTTTAAAATGTATTAAGAATTTAGAATGATATATACTCTTTTGACATTTTTATACTACGTAAATATATGTAGGCATATTTTTGAGAAATTGTCCTTCATTTTGAATCCATATTTATGGTCACCGTAGTTATAACCCAACGTTTATTTTTTACGTTGCCTGATAACTGTTATGCAGGAGAAATATTTTTTCCGTTGCCGATAAGAGTTATTTCCCAAAGTTTATTTTTTACGTTGCTGGATAAGAGTTATTTTATATTTAGGATATTGATGAAGATGGAGATGCAGAATAAGATAAAGATGATGAAATAAAAGTGAGAGAGTGAAATAACTATTATCAGATAACGTAAAAATAAACGTCGGGCAATAACTGTTATCAAGCAACGTAAAAAATAAACGTTGGACATTAACCGTTATCGAGCAACATAAGAAATAAACGTTGGGAAATAACTCTTATCAGCAACGGAAAAAATATTTCTCATCTATTAACTGTTATGAAACAACGTTTTCGTTAAATTTCAGAATTCAGGCAACGTGTTCAATTTGTAAATTCGAGATAACAGTTATTTTTGGTCCCTGGCAGGAATTAATGCACCGTTTTTGTAGCTCAGCATTTCCCCCAAGTTATTTGTGTTAAATTTATTTTCGAGGCTCCCGGTACAAGCAAATAATTTGCGATAGTTTATATACAAACTTAAACGGCTAAACTTTTTGGTAATCATTTTTTTCTACTAATGTTGCTTTTTTGTAACTGAAATGTTATCGTAAGTTTTCATAATAAAATATGGATATTGCGTCTCGTCCCTCACCATAGGTTTTTATTTTAAGAGAAAAACTATTTTTGACAGAAATTGATGATCTCCATTAGCAATTTATTGAAAATAATGGGGCATACTCATAGATGAATAAAGTGTACACTAAGCAGCTTTTTTGACAGATTTTCCATTGAAAATTACGTCAAAAAGCTATAACTAACCTTAGAGTCGATTCATAAGTTTCGAAAGGTAAAATAATGAAAGTCTTTATATACATGGTACACGTAGACCCCTTTCAAAACTTTACTGGTTTCGATGGACCCTCTTGATGCTCTTTTCTAACATATTCATTCATAGCTCATCAAAAAGTGTGATGATTAAATCTAACGATGTAATTTTGCATCGCGGGTGAGTTCCAAAACTAAATTCGGAGTGGCAAAAATAAAAATAAAATATTTTCATGTGTTCTATTCATTAAAATAAAGTGATTACACACTTGCAAGTTTTAAAAACCAGAGCTCGTAAAGCCCTGAAAGAACTATTTCGCTCCGAGAAGTTATATTTTTTAAGAGTACTAAAAAACTCTTCGGCTCACTCATGAATTTGCATGTGACGTATTTGTCAAATAGTTTATTTGTGTTGATGGCATAATTTTTATTTTTATCGCTCCGAGTTTTAAAGTGATGCGAAAAATATTCGTCACTCGCACTTTTAAAACACAAAAATTGAGACAAAATTCAAATTCAGAAACTGACAAAAAAAGAAAGACCGAATCCAGATAAATCGATGATAAACAAACATGCAAGCAAGAAGCTCAAGAAGTGTTCCACCGTCTCATCCTCTTCAAAGCAGGTTAGGTGTTTCTGCCACGTGAAGTGACCAGTCCGAAGTCCCGTCTTCTCAATGAGAAGAAAAAACTAGATAGACATTCTGAGATGAAGGCAACTTGAGTTTTGCCCACCTGCAACGAGTCGATGGCTCCTAGTCATTGCTGAGCGAAGTATCCACTATAACTGGTTGCGGATCGAGGAATGCCTGGTCTAAGCCAACTGTGGCCAAAAGGTCAGATGTCTCATTTCCAGGCACTCCCGAGTTGCCCGGCACCTAGAGTAAAGCAATATCGTTACCTTTACCAACATAATTTAGTCGAGACTTGCATTGCCGAACTAGTTTGGAAGTACTTAAATAGAGGACGGGCCAATACGTTAAATGAAGCTTGGCTGTACCTGTAGACACGTTAACTCTCCACCTGTTTTCCACCACGTAGTCTACGGTTTTGGGGATTGCAAATACCTCAGCCTGGAAGGCCGAAGCATACTCCCCAAGAGAAAAAGTCAAGCTTATCCCCATTAACTTTGAAAAATACTCCAGATCCTGACCCTGAGTCAGTTTTGGAGACATCAGTGAAGATTCGACAATATACGAGTGCGGGCTCAGTGCTGGAATTAAACCAGCCTTCCCCCTCAGGGAACTCTCTCTCTAGAATCTCTTCAACAAAGGTAATGGCGGCGTACTATCCTGTAGCCAGTTTTGCGATCTTAGCTGTTTTCCGACTAGATTTAGCCTTTTGCGATAGCAAACAGTCGGAGAAATTTCGGTTAAGCCGGCAGCCGATTTGTTAGCCGTTTTGTAAAAAAAATTTGCCGTTTTTAGCCGATTTTTCTATTTGCCTTGTTTTCTTAAAATTCAAATATATATGTTTCCGATTTTGACTAAGCGACTCAAAATCTGTTAGAAATGGCTACTAGCCTTATCGCGGAGAAAATTTTCATGTCAGGCAGGGTTATATAAAATTGGGCCGATTTCGCCAACATACAGAATAAATATTACAGGTAGATATTGTCTTCCCAGATAGCGCATATTCAATTCTGCCTTAATTATAAAACAATGTTGCCGTAGTATTGAAAAGACGCAGGTGCTCAAATATCTGCCGCCGGCAATTTCCGCATCGTTTCACTCAGTGTTATACCAACATCCGTTTCTTTTTAGTCTGCAGGTGGCCTTTAAGGCTTCTCCACGTATGATGACACAAACTGACGGTAAGCTTACTAGTGCGTCAAGAACACTATTCACCACTCAAAAAAATTTAAGTTAAATAAAAAGGCTATCAAACAACTATTTTGGCTCTTTACTATCGAAACCAGATTAATTTTCGTGGACCCCCACTTACAACTCGTGGACCCCCGTATTTTTTCACGCCAACGTAGACCCCTGTCGGGTCTCTCGTGGACCCCTGCGGGTCTACCTGGAACACTTTGGGAATCACTGGTTTAAACGGTTTGAATGACTTGAAGACCCTTTTTTTAGCTGTACCATTTTTTCGACTTTCGAAAAATTTTCAGCGGTAACACTAATAGGGAGTACGTACATAGGTCAACTACGATCAATACACCACAACAAGGGCGGTTTAAGAAGAAGCATCAAAGTGGGCGATATAGGGTTTGTTCGTCGAAAATCCAGCAAGAATTATCCAACACTCAAAATATCAGAGAGTAAGAAAAAATTCTCCCAAATTCTCTGTCATGTTGAGAAACTTGAACATTTCTGCACGAACACAAATTTGCAACTTTCCCTGCCAGCTGGTGTCCACGGTTGCATTTCAAACATAATAAATTTTTGTAGAATTTTTAAAATTCTTCCAGATGGACAAACAACAGTATAAACATGTTGTTACGATTTACTAAATCGCATGCCATGATGTTCACCCAAGGGTTAAGGATATCCCCTAGGTCAGCTCTTTGTTATCTTTCTTATCAGCCCATTCGTTGCTGCTGGTCCCTCATTGCTATGTTCTGGCATGTATGTGCATATGTGCATATGTATTCTTATGTTCTCTGTGCGTATGTAGCAATATGGATTTATATACCTACAAGGTGAACCGATCTGCGGCAAAATAAGAAACGTTAGCAAATATGCATATATTTATGACAAATGTAAGTACGTTTAAGAGACATATGAATTACTGTATTTAAAAATAAAGTTTACTGTTCATATTGAAGTCAAGGAATAAGTTGCTCTTCGCTTAGTGTCTATCAGGTGGCAAAAAGGCTTGTCATCTCAAATCACATGTTGTTTTGACTTTCTTTAACATACATTTCCATTTCTTTATGGTCCTAGCCGTCGGGTTTCTTAAATCGACTCTGGTTGCAATTGCATTCCGATTGCGAATAAATTTTTGTTTTCAGTAGGGTACAGTTCAAATCATTGCAATTACCTAAATTAATTATATCAACATGTATGTTCTTCCTTTTTAACCGACTTCCAAAAAAGGAGGAGGTTATCAGTTCGTCGGAATATTTTTTTTTTTTTTTTTTTTATGTATGTTACCGCATAACTTTGGACCACGTCAACCGATTTCGATAATTATTTTTGCATCGGAAAGGTAGTGTCTCAGAGGTGGTCCCATACTAATCTGGTTAAGATCCGATCAGCGGATCATGAGATATATATATATATTTGTTTTTTTTTATGAGAGTTGAAGTCCGTTTTTTTTTTTGCTAAAAATCACTTGTTTTATAAAAAATCGCTCATCTTCATGCACTTCTTAATTTAACGAACTAATTTATTCAAATTATCGTCGACAAAAATGCAACCATGTGCCTCAATCATATGTTTTTCGTGATTGCAAATTTTTGCTAGGTAAAATTTTTCCAGCAAGAATTTGCAACTTCTCTCCAAGAGAACTGTCCCTCTTGCGCCTCAGTTTCAGGCTAACCTAAATTCGCGGCTTGCGTTTTGGTACGCATGCCGTCGAATTTGTTTTGTTTGCGTCACTCGAAATTGGTTTGCGTGCGTTTGCATTTGATTTTATTCAGCGAAACGTCAAATCAAAATGTCACGTAGAATAAAAATTGGAAATTGAGTTAGCTTCATACGCACGCCGTTCAATTTCGGTTGGTCCCATACAAGTTGCATGTGCATGAGAAATTTTTGACAACAAATTAGCGGCGTGCGTGAATATTAGGTTACCTGTTTTTGAGTGATGGATAATTTGTTGGTCTGCACGAACGAAGTTCGGACAGAAATCATGATAATTCGTACAAATTTTTAGCTCGACGAACAAACCTATAGTTTTATTACATGAAGAGCTGAAATCACGATTATTGTGGGAAATGGCTATAGTTAAAACAGTTTACCCAGGCCTATAAGGGCGAGTGCGTTCATGTGATGTCCGTTTACCTAACAACAGCATTTTAAAGCGACCAATACAACTACTGGTGCCGTTGGAAGTTGGCAGTTCCATGGCGGGGGCGAAATATGTTGAAAATATGTCTTAATACGAATATATATTTTAGTAAGCATTTCGAATTTTCGTATGTTCTCTCTTTCCTTTTTTCTCTTAATATAAGCACTGTTATATTTTTCATTACATCATTTAACTTAATCATACACCTAGTTGAATTGTAATTATTTAACTTGAATTTAGTACTAAATGAACTTTCACAGCGACAGCACACAGTTTTTCATTACACACATGTATGTTAGCGATGCCAAAATATCCCGGAATTCATAGCTTTATGAATATGAGTACAAATTCAATATCTGAAAGCATTTAAACATACCATGAAATAAAACTACATATTTAAAATTTACGATAAACTTTTAAATCATATTTATTAAATCACACAAATCTAAAAGTAATACCTTTCTTAAATTGTATTTAAAAAAACATATGATTGAGGAACGCATAAATCACCAGTAACAATCTAAATACCAGGTACTTTTGAAAGTAATGATTAATAAAAAATAAATAAACAAAAATATACAAAAATAAATTCTCTAAACATGTTTATTCTACTCCATACAGAAATGGCGAATTTTTTCGCAATTAACTCGAAATTTTGAGGGTGAACCAGTCAATCGGACCTCAGATTTGGATTCACCGGGTCGAAATACATGTCGGTAGGTAGCTCAGGTTAGAAGCACACACCCTTTTTTTTGTGCCGGTGTTTTTATTATTACATTTAAAATTCTAATGAAAAAAATCTTTCGGCCTCAACACTTTTAGGCTCAACTGTTAAAAAGTAGTCATAAGCCATTTGAAGTTAATGACCATTTTTTCCTCCACTACAAAATATTTGAACTTCTGTTACTAGCACGTCGGATAAATTGTAACTTTTTCAATTTGCGTAGATCGATTTAAGAAACTATGTACATTTTTCTTAAAACTCTCTGTTTCGTAAACATTAGCGACGCTATGAGTACATTCATTTAAATCTCCTTCAAAAAAGGCTCAGGCTGCAATTTAAAAGTACAATTTCAAGCTTTTTGCTAATTGCAGTCAAGACCGCATTTTACAAAACAAAATACTTCAACATACATAAACAAGTTCTTACTATCAATTCGGTATTTTAAATTTTTCGGGATCCCGGGATTAATGCAAGCAAATCCCGGTATTTTTGGGACCCCAAAAACACCAGGATCCCGGGATACCGGAATCCTGGGATTGGCATTCCTAATGTATGTGTATCTCAAAAACTACTTGACCGATCTCGACCAAATTTGATTTCACATTGTGCTTAGTCCCCTTAAGCACCGTCTTGAAATCGGACGAAACCTACTCCCTCTGAAATATAGCTAGCTTTGAGTTTTTTGAAATTATCGTGGTTTTTGTCCGATTTCAAATATTTTCAAATTCAAGGCCGTATTTCTACATAAATTGCTTAACGTGGCCAATTTTCATGCAATTGTATTAGGTGAGGTACCACTTTGTTCGAAAATAACTGTCCTCTTAGACAAATGCTACATAAATACTTGGCAACTTTTTTAAATTTTATTCGATAAAAACTCCCAACAAGCTAGGTCTAACAATATGTATGTATTTTGTTAACCGACTTCCAAAAAAGGAGGAGGTTATCAGTTCGTCGGAATATTTTTTTTTTTTTTTTTATGTATGTTACCGCATAGCTTTGGACCACGTCAACCGATTTCGATAATTCTTTTTGCATCGGAAAGGTAGTGTCTCAGAGGTGGTCCCATACTAATCTGGTTAAGATCCGATTAGCGGATCATGAGATATATATATATATTTTTTTTTTATATGGGAGTTGAAGTCGATTTTTGTTTTTGCTAAAAATTGCTAGTTATACATAATTTTAAAGGTCTATAACACGTTTGATTTTTAAAATCGGATGAAAAATAACCAAGCTGTTACTAGATAAGTGCATCAAGTTATTAACGTTTTCGTGTTCATTTGGACTATGATAGCAATTTCTTGCATTCATAGCCAGCACTTATATTCATAGATTTTCTGCGCTGAATTCCGTAAGATTCCCGTTTGAAAATTTTGCACTAGTTGGCGTTTGGGTTCATTATTTTGAAAAAGTATTGAAATTTTATTGAAATATACAGTAAACTGTTCTAATAGAGGTAACTCGAAATTGTCCGTTGTCATAAAACTCGAAAATCTGCACTGTTAATAATACGGGAAAGGAAGTTCATAAAACATATGTACATATTTACATATCGCTCATTTACTTCAGTAGTTGCATAATACTACGTTCAAATTGACGAGCTAAACATGTTAAATGGGCTTGACCCAGTTAAATGAACAAAACATGTTCATAAACAAGTTAAATCGCATGCAATTGTTGTTGGAAAATTGAACCAGTTAAATCACTTAACTTGTTTGAAAACCAGTTCAGCGCAGAATTGTATCGGAAAGCTTACTCCTCCAGCCAATCAGAAAGACCCAAAAGCTTTCATTTGACACGCCGACGTTCAAAAAATTTATATTCTGTAAAATATAAAAAATTAAAAATTATCAAAAAATATCAAAATTGTATGCATGTCTGCCCGCCAAAAAAGAGACCAAGGCTGTAATTAGTTATTTCCCATAAGGTCTCATCGTACGCCGAGATAAATAGTGCATGCGAACTAAACATTTTGAAGTCTCTAAGTAATCCGTATGCGTTAATATCATGAAGCAGACATTCGCACAAAACAAATTGAAACACAAAAACTTGATTTTGAATATTTTGTTTCGAATATTTTATTGGTAATCAAACAACCGTCAAAGTTAACTCCAAATGTTCAATGTGGACGATTGTGTTTTCCAAAAAACTCTTTTTCATTTAACAAGTTAAATGGGGCCAATTTGAGCGTAATATAACTCAAAAAAGCAAAACTCGAGAAAAACGGCTTTAAGGTTTTGAATTGACATATATGTAGTTTCATAGTAAAAATGAATACATATTTTGTTCTAGTGCGACACTAGTAATCGATTCAGCTGTGAAATAAAAATAGAATAAAACTTAGCGGTGCTTTCTGCATATTCAACTTAATATTTGAATTTTTTGGATTATGACACTATTGAAGTAAATACGCGATATGTCTGTTCATAAGAGCACTGATTTATTGTCCTTGTTAAACTAAAATCGAAATCATTCAAATAATCTAATATTGATTAGGTACCTGCATATTTACAGAATCATGGAGCATTAGAATATTTGGGGACAGACCCGTACGGTCAACCGCTTTCCTCTTTGCACCATGCTCCGCTGCACCATTATAATCAACTCGCGGGCCTACGAACAACTCAAGATCAACTTGGTATACACAGATCTCATAGAGAGGCAGAACTTCAAGGTCATGTGGTAAGTTATCTATATTTCTACTATTGTTTATGTTTTAGTAGTATATATAACTAATCTACACATCATATCTTTTACGACATGTGTGTACTAGAGTCCAGCGCAAGTGTATTTGCCGCATTTCGTTCAATAAGTAGTCCTTGCATTGTACTCTACTCCCAACACATTGTTACTCTTTTTCCGCATACATACACTACTTGGCGTTGAGAGAGTAAATACTTGACGTACTTGCTATTACTCCACCAAAGTACGTACTCTACTTTCCCTCATCGCGTACGAGAGATATTTGCTGCTGCCAAAAGGGAGTAGCAAATCTACTCTCTGTATACTTGTAGTACGGTAAGTACTTGCGTATTAAATTTCAATTCTGGTTGTTAGCCTACTAGTTGATATCGTTTGCAGCGCTGGTCA